>NC_065954.1:1500833-1801666 GCF_021464435.1 Cataglyphis hispanica | reverse complement strand
CGAATGAATTACGAATAAAATGTTTTTCCCGTTTCGCATTGTACATAATTTTTGCTTGCTGCCTCGACGGACATTCGCCTACGTGCGTATAAAATAAATATTTAAAATAAATATCCCTATAATCGCGAGAAAAAAATTTTATGTACGCACGTAACGGTTGTTTCACCAAAATAAAATTTTCCAGCCGTGCTGCGTTAAAATGATAGCCACAGCGTCGCGTTTAATTTGAAAAAATACACTGCTTAATTTAATATTTGTAAAAAACAAATTAGTCAAAATGTGAAGTTTTTTTCTGAACAAAATATGTATAAGTAATCATCAATTCTCCCGATTTTCACATCAAATTCAACGTAATAATTAATAAAATAAATGACAAGATGTAAAACAGGAAGCATCCCAACGTAAAAAAATATTACAATATTTTCGCGATCAATATATATTTTCTATTTCCTATAAAAAATTTGTTTGAAATTTTGACTCAAGATGTGTGAATCATTTTAAAGAAATTTTTAGGAAAACAAAAGTTAGTTGACGTGCAGAAAAATACAGGATTTAGCAAATTTTTATATTAAATTCTAGTGAATAATGAAATTTTTGTAAAAAATAATGAAATTTTTTTGTAATTTTTGCTTTGATGATTTATTATGGCTTTGGTGAAATTTAATCAAGGTGACATATACATCTAGATAAAATATTACTAATTAATATTTTTGCTCAAAATTATAATTTTTTTTTCTGCATTTTGTATCGCCATTTCTTATATCAATAATGAAGCGATTTTGCGCCACAATATATAGTCGATGTGAATTTCCTGTGAAAAATCGATGGATGAATTAAATAACTCAAAACGACAAAAATATATGCAACTACTACGTAATAGCAGGCGAGTCTTAAAGATTCATTAATAAGAGAAGATAACCGCTTTATACAAAGTGATTAATCATAGTCTGAGGCGCTCGTGCCGAGCTTTATGGAACCGTTAAACACAGCCGGCGAGATAACACGAGAAGGCGCGACTCTTTTAGTATTTTATTCACCAACACTTGAAGCTCTCCCGTTCTTTTTTCTTTTTTTTTTTTTCATTTTCGCACGCGCTTCATCCGATTATTCGCGGTCCCTTATTTTAAAGCAGCATTTCGGATGCGCTCGTCCGATTATGGCGATCCAATAATTCAGGGGAATGGATCCGTAATTGGAGTTACGAGCAAACCTTCGCAATTGTAGGAAGGAGAATAAATATTCAACTGCGTCCGAGCGGAACGAGGTAAATGAAAATGTATCGCTCGAAAATCTTTAATTTGCGAAAAACATTTCGCATCCACGTGATATAATGTTACTCCGTTTCATAAAAGGGGATCTGGTTATTTCCTGGTAAAAAGATAACTCGCGGCAAAAGTATTTCACAGCGTGGCGCCGGAATATTTCACGTTATTAAAAAAACTTTATGATAGAGTTGATCTTAAACATGCATTGACAGGACTGATTATTTTAATTACATTTTTTTAATACTCAGATCATGGGAGAGAGAAGATATCTTATATCAGTGGTAACTGATAATATAAGAATAATACGAAAATAAAAAGATATATGAATATACATAATTAATTAATACACAACCGATATATAATACCATTTACGATCGAAGTGAGCTTCGATTACATTAGTTCCCCGAAACTCCGAGTTAATTAATCGCTAAACAGGAGTTTCGGCATATAATCGCGAACGCGTAAGATAATCGCGCCGATAATAAAAGTCGAGAGATGAACATCCCAATCTTATCGTAGTCTTAATCGCAGCTTAAACGTTCTCACGATATGCATCCCTGTGTATTCTTATTCTTAAATATTGTTAAATGTGTGTCGATGATTCAAGATGTAGGAAACAGAAAGTAGGTTACGGAAAACATTTGTATGAATATATTCTATGGGAATGCATTTTTGATAGCTGCATGATAGCGTAAGCGTTTTCTCTCCGTCGCTATTTCTCTACGCAACATAATCATCTCGCCTCTTTCTTTTCGTACACGTCTACACGCACTTTGCGCACAAGTACACTCTACTTTCAACTTTTTTTCTTATTTGCGCTTATCTAACATCGGATATTTGATGTAAGTTACCTTATATTATTTTAGCAAAGTGAGAGAAGCTGACTTTAGCATAATTGCGATCAATGAATAGAATTGTTCATATCTCCCGTTATTGTTAAAATTCTGAAAATGTTAGTATTGAAATAAAATTAGATAAATAAAGCATTTGCTTAAATATGTATAAAAAAGATATCTAAGGAACGTTTTCAAACATTGAAACGTTTTTCAGATATTCTTTCGCAACATCCTTTAGACGTTTGACATTATTACCCGCTTAAATGTAACACAGAAATGTGAAAAACGCATAAGGGATATCTGGAAAACATTCTCTAGATGTCTTAGATCGTGCCTTTTAGACAGTTTTGTTGCTGATGTAGTGTACGTTATATAAATGGATGTGTGTGTGTGTGTGTGTGTGTGTGCGTGCGTGTGTATATATACATACACATGTGTATATACATGCTTTCTCACGTACGTGTGCTTTTCCCTTTAGCTCTGTTATTTTTTTCTCGAATATTATTGCCGAGTAATAATAATTCTCTTATTTTGCTCGTCTATTATTTCTTTCTCAACATTCGCCTCTAGTGTGAGCCGCGAGAGTCGATTCCGTGACCAATCCATTCGGATGCCACCGAATCGCCGTGTGTTGTGACTGCGAATGTATGCTTTGTGGAGTGTGTGCCTTCACTCGCGCGGGGAGGTTCGAATTTTCGCCGCACACATCAGGAGAATGCATCTATTCAAATATGAATCCGCGTATTTTATTTATTATATTATATTATATTCGCTAAAATGGAGGAATCAATGGAGATTTCTTAGACGGGTAAAAGAGGGAAAGGGATTTAATGCACAAGCTACATCGTGGATTCAAGGCTGCATAAACAGCGAAATACATCAAGTTGATCTCGAGCAGTTCTGAAAGCGCAGTATGCATGATAAATATAACATCAGAGCGAAAACTCGTGAAAATTGTATTTAAAAAATGAATCACTCTCTCTCTCTCTTCCTCTCTTTCTCTTGGAGAGAGTCGTCATTTTTTTACATCAAAGGCTCGCTCTTGAAACATTTAGAGTACACAATATTCTCCAAATATTCGTATGTGTTTGAACCTCTCCGCGCGCACTCGGAAACGCGCGAGCAGTTATATTAGCGAATGAAAGATTATTAAAACATGTCTGTTGAGCAAAGAGAAAAAAAAAAGAGATGGAAGAGGTATAAGAAGCTTCGCGTAAGCGGAGACGATTACGCTGTGAGCCGAGCTAAAAGAGAATCCGAGAGAATAATCTTTCATTTTCGACGAGAGAGCGGGCTAACAGCGTCGATCCACACCATTTCCGTGACTAATCGCTTTCTTTTTGTATTCTTTCTTCGGGGGATTTTCGGGAATACCTCGATTCAGGATCATACTTCAATTGCATCATGTTCATGGTGGCGAGCAGCGTCGTGTTGACTGTTCTGGTGCTCAACTATCATCACAGATCGCCCGATAGATACGTGATGCCAAATTGGGTAAGTGATGTATATACATATAATTAAATATAATTATAATATATAATTTTAAAGAGAATTAGCTTCTTCCTCCCTCCTCCATTTAATTAATAATGAATAACAAATATCTCTCTCAAATAATATAAATGCATCGTGCGTTAATAATGACACAATATTGAAATAAATAACAACAATTTGTCATTAAAATAATTTTGAGTACAAATGACTTTAACTTAATTAATTAATTAATTAACATTGATAATGTTAATTAATGTAATTATTATAATTATATAAATTATTTATATCTTTGGTTGTAATTTGCGTACGCGTTTTAAACGCATACGAGTTGTCTGTCCATTGAAACCTTCATCTCTGGCGCGATCTTTGTAGAATGGATTACATATGAATTCGCGAGAAAATTAATTAAACATACAGCGATGGATATTTTCAACTTGCTCGGACAACACGGTTTTTGGCCGACCGTGTAATAAAATATTTTAGTCAAAGAAAGATTAATCATTTCAGATAAGTAGAAATAAGCTGCTTAACTAAACGGATTAGCCGGGATTTGCTCTCGTCATTGTTGTACTCGCGTTATATCGAAATCATCACAAATTTAATTGCTTTCCATTATACTCGATAATTGAATAAGCAATAATTTTGAAATCGTATAATCATAATCTGTAATAATAATAATAAAATGTGATCATAAATATATTAGATTTCCAGATTAGAAAGAGGATGGGGGATATTATTTTTAATTAAATATATTTCAGATAATTGTAAACAAATAACACAAAATTATAATTTAATCGCATTATTAAAGGAGATATATAAATCAAAAACAATTAATTTATATAAATTCGAAATAATATAAAATTTCATAATTGTACGTAAAGAATATCTCAAGTATATTGTATAATGGTTAGTAATATATTTTGCACAGTAAGTTTCGCGTTGGCCATTACATTTATTAAAAACAATGCTTTACGTCTTAAAAGTTCAATGCCTTCGAAATATTAATATTCACTCTCGGCTCATCCGTCGGTTAATGTAAGTTTCGTCAACACATCATAGAAATGTATTCTTAATTCAAACAGCTTTTGTTTATAAAACATTCGTAGTATGTATATGTACATTTATATAATATGCCAGCATAAAATGCACTGCATCGAATTTTTAATCCGATGAATAATTCTCTGACTAAAAAAGAGATACACGACTGTTTATCGAATTCAGATATAAAAAGACAAAAATCGGAATTATATATATTTTGATTAATATTTAATAGATTTATCTTCTTCTTAAATTCTTTTTCAAACATTATTCTTGAAAAACTCAGAATATGCAAAATATATTACATGTAACTATGAAAATAGCCGCTTTGTTACGATAAAAAAATCTTATACGAAAATAACATATTCATGGGCAGCTCGTGATTTAAAAACTCCATTTGTTTCAACAATTTTCTGTAGTTATTCTTTAAATTAAAACAATGCTTCTTGTACAATATCCTTAAATAGCATTGTAAATCCCGATAATGTTAAACTTCAAATATACGGCAGTTAAAACTTCTATTTCAGATTTCTAAATAATTTTACGTTCTCTCGTTGTAAAATTCAAAAAGAAAAAAAAAAAAAAATGCGATGTAAATTTCCTAGACGAGCGATAAAGTTAGAAAATTTTACAGAGATAATCATTTTCGATGTTTATGCGCAGGTGAAAATACTGTTTCTGCAATGGCTGCCGTGTGTGTTGCGCATGAGTCGGCCGGGCAAGAAGATCACGAAGAAGACCATTCTCATGAGTAATCGAATGAAGGAACTGGAGCTGCAGGAGAGGAGTAGTAAGAGTTTACTGGCGAACGTTTTAGACATCGACGATGATTTTCGCCATGGAAACAGTGCCGCTAATCCTGCCTCGGGCTATATAAGGTACTACTTAAGTTCGCCGTTGGCGAAAATCCTACGATGCGAAACGGGCTTAACATTTATTTTCTCGGCCAGTCGCACTTTTGTTCACTAACAAGAACGGATTTTTTTTTTTTTTTCCTTCGCTCGAATGACAGACGAATGTTATTTGTAGGGAATAACGAAAAATCGCGTTTTAATCTTGCTGTGAAAAGAGCACCGGGGAAAACAAAAGCCGACACAAGCGCATATATAATAATCCATTGTGAGCCATCGAATGAGCGGCAACGAACGCATCGAAAGCGGATGGGATGCGTGTTTCCGAATAAATGCACCTTGTTGTACGTAATTCAACTCGCGTGTTCGCCTGCGCACGACGTTATTTCACACTTCTGACGGGTAAAAGGTCGATTACGGGAACGGTGCATGTTCGTGTTTGCTCTATAATAACTGCGAACGCGGAGATCCGTTCGTACGAAATCTGTCGACTATCGTTTAAAACAGCCGCAACAGTTATACCACCCGAATCGAATATCGAGATTTCAACCCTCGATAAACGCCGACTCGATCCATTTCCACGGGATTTCTTCGCCATTTTTTCCCCCGTCCCGATTTTCACGAATCGTTAACAAAATATTCTGTCCTAACATTTTTTGCTCGATCCCTCGATAACCGCTTCTGGTTTGCCGGATAATTTTCGTCCAACAATCTGCGTATTCTCCCCTGTCTCTTCTACTCTCCTCTCTATCACGTCGCTATGAAAACTCGACAATAAAAATGTCTATGATATGTTACTCTTATTCAAATTCCATCGCTTGATAAGTTCATAATTTAATTTAATTTTATATATATATATATATATATATATATATATATATATATATTGAAGTAAATTATTTCAATAATTTATAAACAATCATTATTATTATATATATCTATAATATTCTAAAGAATGGCATCTTCTCAAATTCTTCGATAATCCGTGCGAAATTTCTATCGACGCTTTACCTTGAGAGGTATTGTGAGAGACACCTTTGAGAGTAATAATTTACACGATCTTTTACAGTAGGTCGGCGTACGGCACACCGCTGTCGGCTAGACCGGCGACAGTCGAGGAGACTTCGGCATCGTTGCCTCTGAGCGGCATGCAGAGGGAACTTCATACAATTCTCAAGGAATTGCAGTTCATCACGAGTCGCATGAAAAAGGCGGACGAGGACGACGAGGTCATTAGCGACTGGAAGTTCGCCGCCATGGTGGTCGACAGGTTGGGATGCTTTTAAATCTTTCATGTGGTTTCAGTCATGCACTCGCGAAAAATCACAGACAAAGGAGATAGCTTTTACAGCGAGTCTCGAAATTCAGATCCTCGTTTTTTCGCACAAACGAAAAACACATCCGTCATTTATGCGCCGACCCATTAACTTAACTTTAGGAGAATCCATTATGTAAATGTTTGAAACTTACTTGGTAATTATATCAACTATTCTTCAGAATTCCTTTATTCAACAATTTCGCAATCGTATAAAACTCATTTACTAAATAATGTCAATTTTTTTCGTGAATTTTGATTATCTCGCGATAGATTCTACATACACATCTGTTATCTGCAATTTAAATTTCTTTCTAAGCAAAATAATTTTTTGTTCTTATTATTTATCTAATAATAAGTTATTCCGCTAAAACAATCGACCTGCAAGACTAATATAAAAATTTTTTCCCCTGTGAAATCAAGGCTCTGTCTGTTCATCTTCACGTTATTCACGGTTTTGGCTACGGTGGTGATACTGTGTCGTGCGCCACACATAATCGTCCAGTAATAGACTGCCCCGGTCGAACCGAAAAAAATATGCACAAAAAATGCCAGGGATAGCACCTCCTAGAATTTGGTAAGGATATAAATTATTTTTTTTTTTTATTAATAAAAAATTTTTATTAAACCTTCTCTCTTTATCTAATATGTTATATATTACATTGATTGCAAAAAATTTTCTAATTGTTTGTATTTTTCATTTCGTATTTTTTTTTCACAATTTATATTTCACATATATATCATAAAAAAGGAAATTAAAAAACTGTCCGAAAAACCCAATATTATTTTTGCTGAAAATATACCGTCTATCGATTTGTCGAAACTCGTGAATTCACTTAATAACGTACGCTCAGTACATTCCTCCTATGTACAAGATCAAAATCAGTATGTGAATTCGCACCGTACGGATCGTATAGTTCGAAATCATTATGTGCGAATGACACGGACCAGATAACTGTAATGCAGTTAATAATGCGTGGAAATGTTAACATGCGCCATGTAACAAGTTTGGCTCGTTGGCCGCTGCACGCGTTGAAAATTTTCAATCGCGCCAACGCCAATGTCTCTATTTCGCTATTTCATCGTGCTAATTACCGTTCGGTGCCTCCAGAATGCAGTCCGGAGCGCAATTATTTATGCATTAATTCGAATATACGACCATTCGATTACGTAATTTCAAATACTCGCTGCTACTTTATCATTGACTTTGAATGGTACCGATAGTTCGAGACTAGCGTGTGTAATTAATAAAGAAGATTTATTATTTGCTCATAATCTATAAATTAAACTATAAATTAATAGTATTTTAATATTCATGAAATAACAACCTGTATATAGAGCATACGATGTTTTAATTACGTAATTATCGAGAAAACTAAAATGTTAATTCACTTCGACTTGTATCCTTTATATCAATATTCCTGGAAAAAATTAAATTTTTGTTTATTAATCCAGAAAATTTCTGTTCCAATTTTTATCTCTATTGCTTTCTTTAATCTTCTCGAATTTAATTACACGATTTTCAATCAAAGATTACAAAGTTATCGGAATATATTAGCAAGATGGAAATTCACATTTCGAGCTTTAGAACCGCTGAAACTAAAAGCAAAGGATTTAAGAAAAAAATAAACACTGTCATAATTAGAAAAAGTAATCGACACCCACACACATAAATCCTCCATCCTAAAATCAATAATCATACATCTCGCGTTATATTTGCGCCTTCTAATCTCTCTTTCGTAGGGACGACATCCGATTCGAGGAGGTGGCTACGGAGCGCGTCGAAGTGACGAGAAAGCGCGGAAAAAGAGGGACGGTCTCGTTAGCCCCTTTCGCGCCCTTTCTGCGCGACTCACCCCTTACGGGAACAAGAGAATGTTCTCTCGTTCTCGGATTCCTCACGCTGGAATACGCCGCCGGGTTGTGCGCCCGGTTTTTTCGCGCGACGTGCTTTCACTTAGGCGAGTAAATAGGCAAGCAAGAGTGAGACCACCAACGACGTTCACGAGAAAAGCCACGGGGTGGATGGACATGCGGCAGCGGTAGCGGTGGCGGACGCCTCGTTTTTCGAATGGAAAAAACATGCTTGGCAAGAAAAAAGAGAGATGCTTCCGGATTCGAGAAGAGAGAAAACGAACAAGGAAGGGAAGGAACAAGGACCCGATCGCCGATGTCACGCTTCGTTGCGGCTGCGTTCTTTCGTTTAAGTGACTTAATAATTAACCAGTTCTACAGTGCGAAACCGATAGGTAATCGACGCGCGACGCGAGCTGGACGAAGATTTAGAGGCTGCCTCTAAATCGTTAAGAGGAAGGTAGGTGCAGACGAGAGAGAGAGAGAGGACGCGCTGCCGAGTTAAGTCTAAATGCGTATCGCGGGCTCTTATCGATCGCGACCTCGTTCGACGATCGCCGTGACCTTGTTTCGGCGATCGGGATCGATCTCGAATTCGACGAGCAATGCGATTTCGCAATGAGATAACGCGATAAGTGGACGCGCGACGAGAGTCGACACATGGCATCACGAGAGAAGGAGATCGCGCAGTCCTCGGAAGAGCGTTGTTGCGGCCTTTCGATAATAGTAACAATAACGATATATAAAATATTTCTTATAATAATGAAAATAATAATTAACGATATAATTAACTGTTAGTCGCTTTGCGCGCGAGCGCGCTCGCACGCACGCGCGTTACGACTGAGTCGTAATTAATTACCGCCGCGATCTGTTGAGGGTCTCTCGTGGGGAGCCGAGACGGACTTCAAAATAACTGCCAAATATAAAAAAAAAAAAACTCGTGTCAGGGGTGTTCAACCTTCTCTCAAACGGTGGGAAAGTAAAGTGCGGCCTGGACGATCGGCAGGGTGAACGCGCGCGGCGCCGTGACCAATGACGCGAGAGCCGACACAAAGGTGATCGTTTGTTTCGCGTTCGACGAGGATCCTATATTTTCCCTCTGTACAAACCGCGCTGCTCATAGCAAACGCGGTTCAGCCACTGTGCGTTTCTCCACAGGCGGTCCCCACAAGGCGCAAAGTCTAATAAACTTGCGCCATCACCGATCGCACGATCGACCCTCTACGTTCGATATATTTTTCCACGTTCTCCCGTTACAAAGCCCTCCTGTTACCTACTCGAAAAGCGTAAGCGATTCCTCCGCATTTCCGCAAAACCCACCGGATATTGTCACACCGCGTGTATTATTACGGTGCGTATGTGTATGCGTGTGTACGTGTGTGTTTGTGCATTTATGTATGTATGTGTGTGTGTGTGACTCTGATGTGTCTCCGGATGTGTGGACGTATGCGTCGGACACGCGAGAAATATACAAGCGCACAAGAGAGCGGTCGACGCGTCGCTTATTTAGCCGATCGGCGAGAGAGGATCGATTGATCGATCGGCCGCTCATTCGTCCGAGGATCGTACAAGCCGCATGAGCCGCGTTAATGCGCAGCGTAACTTACGAACGACCACGGAGGCGAACGCGTCGAGGGCGAACGAACCGCGCGTAAAAAAATAAAAAAAGAAAAAAGAAAACTGCCAAGTTGGACCACCCCTGCTTTCCGTACAGAGTCACGCGCGTACCCTCGAGTCCTTGAGGACCTCGGTGAATCCGTCGTGGATCGTGATCGAGAGCTGCGAGAGCGATCGACGTATTCGCGATGCCGTGCCTACCGCGATGATGATTTATATCTCGGTGGATCGCACAGTTTCTTTGCTCGACTTCGCGCTGTCGAATCCTTCAACGACTGTAATTTGAAATGACCAGTCCTACAATATATCACGCTTTCTGAACATTTATTACCTACCTCGCGCTATTTTTCGAAATGAATCTTGTATAATTTATCAATATAAAAGTAAAGTCATAGATAATCATTTGATAAGTTAATAAAATTCTGCACATTCTGTTGGATAATACATATAATTCTTTTGCTATCTAAAAAAAGAATTTTTTCATAAAATGTTATTCTGTTATTCAAGCATAAAACAAAGTTTACATTTAGACGCTGTTTGGACTTTTCAAGAAAAGTGTGTTCTTTAAAAATAAAAAAAAAGAAATAATGAATTCGTTGTCGATTACAATGCCCGATGTTTGCAACGATACGGTCCGTAATCATTGGCACGGACGGTATGAAAGAAAACTTGTGACCCCGAGCTAATTAAACGATTAATTCTTGAGGATGAGAGGGATGTCGGGAGCTTTCCTCGGAGCCCTCATTAACGTAATCAACAACGTAAATTCGTCGTCGTCGATACTTTTACTTTTATACTGCGGCTAATTACGAACCGAATCGCGGATCCATTCTTGTTATCGTGTGTTGCGTGGATTATACGGATCAGTACTATTTATACGAAAAAGTTTTATTATCGTTATCGTCGTTGATTTTTCGTTTTATTTTATCCCCATTATACACGAGCATTTTTCGTACGGATTGATCGCGATATTATTCAAAATTTTTAATTGCATTCGCGTTTTATCAGAGATTGTTTTGCACGCGTTTTAATAAATTAATGATATTAATCTCGGAAGAAAATGCCGCGCGATAGATCAAACAAATAAATATTACAAGATTTAAACGACCTTATGATTGATCGGATAATTGAATTAATATTTATAAAATTTATTGAATAATTAATATTTATTCAGAAAGATCTCATAATATGTTTAATTGAGAAACGAAATTTTCCCTCTAACTTTAATATCATATTTCGTAATGGATAATAGCAGCATTATAATTAAACTTTTTTCATCCAATTTATTTCGTTTGCTTCAATAACGTATAAGACTAATTCTACCTCGACAAGCATATATAAAAGTTTTCGTAATTAATAAGATAATTTCAATTACATATGATGTCAAATTACAGTCGCCAAAGGTTTTAACGTTATCAAGCATCCTCGTTTCCGGACCGCTCTCCCTGCCTCATTTGCAACGAAGCTGTACGGAATGACAGAGTGATATAATCGTTCAAATGACGTGAAGAAAGATATAACGATGAATAAAGTTAAAGTGTTCCGACTAACAATACTCAGATAGATATGTACATAAGTGAAGAATCATTTAGGTGGGACTTAAGTACACATCTGCAGCAATCCAGTTGGTACATGAGCGAACAATGTTGGCTAAACACACACGCGTACACATCTACATCTATACACGAATGCACATCCACGGCGAACTGTTGAAAAGTATACGACAGTATATATTTATCTACATCTCGATAAACTCTCTCTGTCCTTCTCTTTCTTTTTTTTTTTTTCGAAACGAGCTGGATCATCGACGATAGTCGATCGCGTGCCGATCGAGATCACTCCAAGATTTCACGGACGATCTTAAATCGCGCAGCGAGGGCGATCCACCGGTAGAATCGGCGAGAACAGAACGGAGCGTAACAAATCAAATCAAAGCGGAAATCATTGCAAGTTCGTTTCTCGTGAACGGTTTCAGTGATCATTGATCATTGCCGACAATCATATCGTGCGACGTAGATTTGCCGTGTTCGCGAAGCGCGTGTAGACGAAGGAATTGTGATACAATGTGAAATCCTCGGAACGCACGCGAGAGAACAGTACAAGATGCGCGACACACAGAAACAATTTTCAAGCACAACGAATCGCGAATAGAATTTGCGAGCACGCGAGGGAAATGATTAAAGGGCTGTTTATGTTGCGCAATTTCTTGATGCAATGTCGCTAAAAATATTGTTGACGTACAAACTATTGCGTATACAGCTTTCTGTAAGAATGATTATATGATAGATCAATGATCGGCTTGAAGTGCGATTTCATTCTCGTCAACTACTTAAAATATATGCAATTAAAGATAATGCAGAAACAACTTAAGCTCGAAAATTACAAGAAAGATAACATTTGTAATAATTTGAGTTTCATTCCTAATCATTGAATCGTAATCAATTAATTGAATCAATTAATTCGTAATCAGTGATTCAATAAATAATTAATTTATTCACTCGACTTGATATTCGTTTGAACGAGCTTTGCTAAATCGAGCGTTAGTTTCGTTCTCTTTCAAGCAGTTTCTTTCTCAGATATTCTGCAGATTTTTCTGTACTTTACCAATTTAATATAACGAGACGTCGTTAAAAAAAATCCGCGATGTAAACAGTCCTTGCACAATCATTGCAACGATCAATAATGTACGGAAGTCACTGATAATTTCAAGGCGACGCGGTCGATCGACGGTAGATTCACCCAGAGTATCCTCCGAGATCTAGCGTAATTTTCTAATTCATCTCGCGCTAATCGATAAGTATACAAGTATAACGGCGACGGCCATAGTTGACGACGTATTTGCGGATGAAAGACATTAAAAAAAAAAAAATCCGAGGACGCGTCGCGCGCGTGTATGCAGATTGGAGATGAATTTCGGGACAATCTGCGATCTCGAATGACACATCTCGCGAGAAAGGACGCTAACAGGACGATAACAGGTGGTAACTTGGGGAAGAAGGATACACATGTGTGTTACAGATCCGTATCGCAAGCACGCGAGCATTTTAACATTAAAAATCGGTTGTTCGATCTCCATGTCACATTGATTTTGTTGAACGTGTGATTCTTGTATTAGGCAAGTAAAACTCGCGGGATCGGACGAACGCTAACTAAAGTGCGAGGCAAATGTACGAGCCGTATCCTCTCACGTAGGCGTATAGGTACATGTATATCTTCGATAGCCGCCTGATCGGAAATTTTTTTATATATACGATACGAGGGCAGAAAGGCGGTGAGAGAGTAGTGCATTGTTAATTTCAACAAAAAAAAACGCTCAGCAAAACGAATCTAGCAGCGTAGAGAAAAATTTTACATGGTATTTGTATGTTTAAGAAACTAAATCGCGTTACACACGGAGGACCACTCTGTGATCGAACCGCCGTAAGTAATTAACGAGAGCATTGAAGAAAAGCGCGCAAGAGAAAAAGTACGAGGAAAAAAAAAAATTGAAAACAAAGAAATGAGTCCGTGTAATATTAAGCGAATTAAACTCTAGAGGCTCGACGATGTACGGTAAATGATTTGATTAGTGTGAAGTCATGTGGTTATTATTACTATTGTTTACGCCGAAGGAAACGACGATCATCGTTAGTGCTATTATCACACACACACACACACACATACACGTATAAACACACACATACACACACGTCGCGAAAACTATTAATATTAATATGATTACCATTACTATTTATCACTATTACTAGCGCTACCAAATATTATTATTATGATTATCATTACTACTATTATTATTATTACTAATTAACTCGTTACTAACTATACTATTACTATTATCGCTAGAAACTACATTTACTATTACCTACCTACCGCTGCTCTACTGTCGTTACTATTTATTGTGTGCTAACTTCTTTAAATCTCGCCATCGGGCGTGGTGCGCACGAGATTATAGCGAGAGATCGCGCACGATTTTAGCCGATAAGCACGATTTGCGTTTTTAATATTAAAATGTGGTGTTTTTTAATATATGCGCGGGGTAAATAGACAGACAGAGCTCAAGCGATATCATGACATATCCCGAAATCGTTGGTTGAGTTTAAGGATTATGACGAATTGTCACGATAACCCACATGTACTGAGAACAGAAAATCTTTAACTTGACTAAAAGCGTTTGGTCGGTCATCACTTCTTTAATTGAAATATTATATGATTCAAATGCTTAAATATTTCAACTAAAGAAATGATGATCAGCTAAACGCGTTTAGTCAAGATAATGAGCTTTTTTTCTCAATATGCCACGCGAACATTGCGTTATGCGAACATGCGATGGGAAACAATTCTTTTTTATCGGCCTTTCGATCGGAAGTAAACGAATAGAATTTTGGTAAAGTCGTTGCTATTGCATCCTTAATCTCAACAACAATCGCGTATAGCGCTACGCGTACAAACTCGGTTACTCGATGTTGCGTAATACTTTGAAACTCGTTGACGCAAATTAGGCCGACTTGGAAGAGACACGGGATTATTTTCGCGCGCAAATTTTCTTTATCCTTTCGCGATTCGTTTGGAAAACCTTTCTACATTTGCACACGTTTAATCCTTTCAGTCTCGATTAAAGAAAAATATGTGAAAAATATATGAAGAGAGATATCATAAGAGTATTCGAAGATCATCCATTAAATAGATCCAGTTAAGAGATTATTATAAAGTAGAAGCTTATACATACAGAGATGACTTTCATTTGAAAAATATGAAAAATTAAGTAAAGTAGATTAAAAAAAAAAGTTAATCAATTTGTTTGCCAAAACCGTGAACGCATTTTATGTTTTTATTTTTTAGCACACATTTTTTTTTTTTTTTTTATTGAAACAGATGTTCTCTTCGATATTATATTATTTTCAAATATTCAATTTTAACTGGGACTGAAATAGTTGAGCGCTGCATCGATTTTTTCCACGCGCGCGGTTCTCTTTCCGATAGAACGGCTAGATTTCTCGATTATCTTCGCCGCGATTAAGGATATAGAGACGACAAAAAGATAAATTTACACACGAGGTAAATGTACGCATCTTTATTGGTACGAAGCTCGTTTCGTAAGCGCGCGGGCAGGCGCATTGAAACATGAAAATTGTGTAAATAACTTCTGTGATAAGAATCGATTATATTAATAATTGCCGAATGCGAAACCCCTTGAGACGAGGACGACGGCGGAAGCAGCGACGCGAGCCCAAGCCATCAATGACGAAATCGCTTCGCCGATACCGACACGAAACCGACGCGAAGAAAAATAATTTAGAAAATATCAAACATTTTTATACATATACATATACGCTGCTTAAAGGCATGTTTCCCCGTTACATGCATGCAATAAATAAAACTTTTATAAACGGAGGATACGCACTTGCACATTTCACGTCTATTTTACGTTAAACTGTTTCTCTCTGCTCAAAAAGATAATCAAACTGCATTTATTTAGATAAAATAGGATATTAATAAAAAATAATACACTTTGATACGATTTTGAGAACAATGTGCTTGGATATGTATAAAATACCTATTCCCGACAAAACTACATTTAGGGTTTGGACCATGAGAACGTAAATAAGTAGCAAGCAATAGATTAGCGTGATAGATGATCAACTTGAATATCAGAATAATATACGGACCGGATAATTGGCCTTTCACGATCGAGGTAATCCAATTATTCCATAAGTAATCCAGTAATTTTCTAAATTACTCGAATCAGTTCCCACAATCTATCCTGTGGCAAATTAACCGCTCAGGTGAGATTGGTTTCGGATTTTCTTGTTTTCGCAAAAAAGAATCATTGGCATTTTTACAGATATCTTTCGTAATCGTTCTTTTATTCTTATTCATTTCGCGTATTGCAAGCAAACAGCAGCATTGATATTCGATAAAAGATCGACCGCGTGATATATTATTGGTTTCGTGTTGCACGGTGAAATTTAACGTGTCTTCATTTGTAGCTAATTGAGGCCAATTAGTAGCAACTCACGAACGTCTCCCTCTCCCCTTACCTTGACGAACGAAGATAAGCCGGAAATGACGGGGCTTAGTCTGGAAATTGCCCATCGACGTCTAAAATTCGGCCGCATTAGAACCTGACGCCGAAGACGGAGCGGTGACGCGCGTGCTTGAAATACGATCGCCCAGATTGTGAGGAATAAAAAAAAAAAAAAGAGTCAAACTAGTGGAATGTCCCGCGATTTTCCGCGGCGAACAGCGATCGACGTGGCCGGCCCCTTAATAGCAGCACGCTCGCTAATTACAAGCGAGACGTCACGTGCCCGTGCAATCTGTTTTTACTTTTTTATATAATATGACACGCGCTTCGTCGCGACGAGAACGACGAGGCGCCACAGTTTTGAGAATAGGGTACGTCCGATCGGTCGCAAATATCGATAATGAGAGATCTAGATGACATGAGAAGATGACATTAAAGGAAAAAAGAAGGGCCTGGGTCTCGCGACGTTACTTTCGACGCGTAAGTCGACGCGGAGCGGTTGCGAAGAACCCTCATTACGCACTTGAGCGATTTCGTTTCGAGTCAGAGGTGGTGCATTATTATTGATAACATGTAAAGCCATGCGTCTTGTGTCCGTGTACACATATGCGCATATACTTTGAACATACGAATATAAATATATACATACATACATACATATATATATATATATATATATATATATATATATATATATATATATGAATATAGGCGTATACATAGATAATGCATTATACATACATATATATATTATACATATTATATATACATATATATATATACGTGTATATATATATATATATATATATATATAACTTATGTATACATATACGAATATATATATATATATATATATATATATATATATATATATATAGAGCGAAAAAACAATATTGTAACATACAAACACGGGAGAATCTGCTACAGGTGAAAAAAATACTATATAAATTGACATTGAACGTTAAACTAATGAATAATGCGAACTGTTAATAAATTGTAATATTAACTAATTCATTAATGAACTAAATACAAAGGAATTGAACTAGGTTACACGGACAACTGGTAGTCTGTCCCCAAAACATTCGTCTCTGTTCCTACTTTCTGCGAACATGAACTCGCGCGTTGCTTTCAATATGCATGTATAGTTTCGCGATCGCCACCGAGAAGCGTCTAATTGAATTCTTTTATTTTTATCGAATAGTATATATATGCGTAATAATCTTTAATCATTTGTCACGAATAAATCAAGAGCCGCTGGCCGCGAGACATATCCTCGCGACCCTCTCATTTATATAATAATTATACTCGCATGTACATAGGACACCATTGTATACACACGCGTGCCAATAGTGATTTATAAACGCAATACGAAACCCGGCGTGCGAATCAAAAGAAAAAAAAGTACGTAACGGTGTAAAGTAACGGTGAGACTGGCTAACGAGAATGCCATGATTGTCGTCGTTCCTTTCCCGAATTCTACACAGATTCTCAAATAAAAAGATACGGCTTGACCTCACGCACCGGCTACTCGTATTTTATTCCTCAGGAATAAAAGCCGAGGGTGATCCCTCCTTCCCTTCCCCAAGATCCGCGCCTCCCCCCCCCCCCCGTTCGCTTTCGCTCTAACGTAAAAAAAAAGGACGCGATGAGAGAAGAAAAAAAAATGAAAAAAGACCAAAGCGGAGCGTTTTCAGATCGACGCGAGTTGAAACGCGATAAAGTGGCACACGCAAAAAGCGTGACCAATCGCCATCAACCATGTGTCAATATCGGCGTTATGAGAAAACACGCGCACGCACACATTGCCACGGATTGACCGTCGACGGATCGATCCGCCAGCCGTTTTACACGAGATAAATACGTAATGTTACGCCATTGTGTAAGTGACGTGCGCGAGACGAGGTATCATATAAGTAAATTAATAATAATAATCGATATGTGAAGAGGAGACAAGCCAGCCGCGTGCGGTATGCTCAAAATGTAGAATAAAGATTACGACACTGTAAAATGCGTTTAAGGAAATCCTTATGTATAGATAACACGTTAATACAGAGTGTGTAAATGCGACTGTCGTGATGAAACCTGGACGGGGCTGTTGAAACTTGTAGGATTAAGCGAGAGAGGATGCGAGAATTCGACAGTGTTTGCAGTAACGCGTCGCTATTTATAGCGTGAAAGAACAATGCGAATGCGAATGCAAAATTCTACATGAATAATCTTGCGTTCCTAACAATGAGAATATTGTCAGATGAATAAATGATGGATTGACGCTAATTGATTTTAATTTCTATATCACAGTATCGAATACGAGTCAACATAGAAATTTAAACCGAATAAAAGGGATATAGCTATTATTTGTTCTATAAAGACAGTGGCCTTTATTTTATTCCTTTATTCCGCGCATTGAATTATATTACTTGTGAATACATTAAACATTTTAAACTTCTCACGTATCATATTTAAAGATTCAGAATTAAATCTGCAGATATATAAATTTTCTAATAAAAATAAAAGAAATGAGAAGAGAAAGAATAAAAATGTAACGTATTGAGCAAGAAGATGCAACCTAAGAATTTTTTCCAACGCTTATATATCGAGAAAAAGAGTTTAAATGTATCATTAGTAATTAAATAATAATATTTAAACAAAGACTCGATTTGCCAAACGTCTCGTGTATCATTTTATTTAATTATTTAATTATTATCTTTATTAAAAGTTAGAAACATACGTATATCCCCTTCGTTTTTAAGTCGATATAAGATGTGATAAGTTTCGACAGTTTTGTACAAGCAAGATGGAAATAAATGTCACGCAATCTTTGTCTTCTACATAAATCCATTTTTCTTATTCCTCTCAATTCTCTATTTCTTGTAATATTGGAATAAAAGAGAATTAAGCAGAAATTTATGGACAATTTACTTGTATAACTATTCCTATCCTATAAATTAAAAACAATCAAAGTGGTAAAATTGAAAAATATTGATTGTGTGACAAATATAATAATTCTATATCATTAATTCTATAATAATTCTATATCATTCTCTTTTCTCTCTTTCTCTAATTGATTTTTACAAAAGTAATAATTATAAATTCATTGTATTTTGTACGACTGCTTTCATTATAATCTTTTGCCTTATTTCCATTTCATTGAGAATGATAATGGTTTAAATTTATACGTATATTATATACGTATATTTCTATTATATATTTTAATCTATAATATATAAAATATATTCATTTATTAAAATTTGCAATTTATTTCTTATCTTATCTAGATTAAAATAGCAGAGACCTCTCTCAGTAAAATACTGAATCTCCTTGAAATATAATTCTGCCTTCGTGGAAAATAAACATAATCAATAAATCTTTCAGATAATATATTTTATTATTGACTTTAGCTATATATTTCAAGATTTTGTTTATCACCTAATATGAACATTTATATGAGTTATAGTTAAAGCTGCATTTTACACGCGAAAATCAACAATTTTGTGTCTCTCTCATTTATAAGAAATATTCAGCAATGCCAAAATAAAAAAAAAAAAGGGAAATTTTGCCGAAATCTATAAATCTTAATAACGCAATTATTAAATAAAGTAATTTTACTGTCATTGCTGAGAAAGAATTTTAAGATGAAAGCATCTCTTAAAGAAACATTTATCTGTGAACACATTATGTGTGATAATATACATATATCATTATACAATAAGAAACATTAGTTCCTTCTCTTTCCGTCGGATGACAGCAATGATAGCTCCCAATACTCGTGAAAACACATTTACAAAGTGTATTCAGTTACCATCCGATTCAGATCAACGTGCTTCGTGTATTCGCACATAGATATCAATCATATCTATTTTCTTGATAAGTCTATTTTTTTTTATGCTTTTGAATACCTACAGCAATTAAATTTTTTTGTTTATTTAATTTTTTAATTTTCAGATCCTTTAACATGCTTAAAATGACGCTATATAATTGTCTAATATTTTTTATGAAAATAACAAACAATTACTAGAGACTAGAAAATTTAGATGCATGACATAAACTATACTTTCTAGATTTCTCTACATATATATATATATATATATATATATATAGTATATATATTTATATATACAGGGTGTCCGGCGTCAATCGCATCACCCGTCGTGTGCAGGTAGAGCAGGCAAAACTGAGAAGAAAAGTCCTGTACCATTTTTTTCGATAACGCTTAATAAAAGAGTTATTATTGAGTGAAGTCTGGCAATTCAGCGCCGATCTTTATCTGGACGCACGTCAATGAGCCGCGCGCCTGGCATGTGTGCGTGAGCGCTCAGCTGTTTACGTCTCATTGACGTGTGTCTGGCTAAAGATCGGCGATGATTGGCCAGACTTTACTCAATAATAACTCTCTTATTAAGCGTTGTAAAAAAAATGGTACAGGACTTTTCTCCTCAGTTTTATCTGCTTTATCTGCATACGACAGGTGATGCTGGACACCCTGTATATTATATATATATATATATATATATATATATATATATATATATATATATACTTTCACTTTAAAAAAAAAATATATATATATATATATACGTTGTTATATGATATTTTATATAACAAAGTGTAAATTTATTTAGTGTAGCGAATTACGTTTATTCCAATAATAATAAAAATAAATATATTTAACTTTGCCTATTTCCATTTTACTATTTCAATTTTGAATACAAAACGACATATCTCAACTAGTCAGTGTAAAGGTGGGTGTTGTAGAATTAACATGAAACACTAAGCCCCTATCAGCTTAAGTAAAAGCGCGATACTTATGTTAAGATAACTCGGGTTTATCTTTTGAACGAACATTTTAAGTCTCGCAGCATAAATTGTGACATGCATTAATGAATCACTTAAAAAAATAGCGTTTACTTCTCTCTACTTTTCCTCGAATATGTTCTCTTAAAGTACTCTTTGCGCCATTCTCGCAAAGCCCAAAGGGAACTCCAAGTTATGATCGAGAGGAAAAAAACAGGGTCGGATAAAGGTTGAAATTTTCAACTCGAATTGATTTCCGGATAAAATATTCCGCCCCACTTTTATTCCTCCATGTAATTTCTTTTATATATCTCGGTAAATAAAGAATATAAGAAAAAATTTCTCCTCATATGATAGCAGAGGAATGTTACAAAATATGCAACCGATAAGAATCGCGAATTACACAAATATTGTTTTAAGTGTTAATATTAATGAAAATGTTTAAAAAAAAAAAACATGCGCATTTTATACGATATAAATTTAATATATCCCTTTATGTAAAAATGAGCAGTTAAAAAGCTGCATTATATTATTATAATAAGATTCCAGAAATAGACTCGGATGCGCAAAACTTTCCATTTCTTTCGTACGGTATTGCCGCATGATAGAACATGAAGGCTAAATCTACCAAACACAACAATAAGAAAACATTTTCGGATCACGTCAATGCTGCAAAACTGTTACCGCGCCAGCACTCGATCGAAAATAAAAGGAAATATCGCCGTGATCCTTTTTCCAGATAACCGAGATAAACGAGTTTGTGGAGAACCAATTGGTTTAAGCAGCAAAACGCGTGGTCGAGTTTTCATTTATCGCTCCTGGGGGGTCTTGTTTCATAAAGAACTAATAATATTATGCGACAACGAGGGAATATATTAATTCTTGAGTGTAATATAATATATTTATATTTTTCATTTGTATGTATATATATATATACATATATAATATGATGTGATGTATATAAGCATTTCTCTTGAGTATAAAATAAATATATATTAAGATTTTTCTTTCTATTAATTTTCTCAATATGTTAAAATAATTTTATTCCTCTCATCATGTCTTCTTTTTTCTCTATCATAGCGATAATGTGATATATAATTTTATTTTAGTAATATAAAAGCGCTCAAAAGTATATTTAAGGAGAAGAATCCAAGTTTCTTTTAATCTTTGATCATTTATTTGGATGGACGGCAATTTGGTTATCATCTTGCGTGACAAGGCGAGTACTCCCACGATCGCAAATGCGCGAATCCGCCGTTACACGTGTAATCCCAAAAATAGTCATCCTCGATCGTCACCTACCAGCCATTCTGCACGATCTACTTAAAGATAGCGTATACTATTGATCACCGCAATTTTATTGTGTATCGGGTATTGAATCAGCGGTGATAAAAAGAATTTTTTGCATCGAAAGATAATGTTTTAAATGCATAAAAATAAATCATATTTACATATATTAGTGTATCAATATGCAAGTATTATTATTATTAATATATAGATAGAATTTTATATTAAATATAATATACATAAAATATTAACATTAATCTTAAAATATTGAAATTCCTCCTTAGGATTTAAAATATACATGCAGACTTTTTCAAATAAGTTTAATTAAGACGATCGGCATGCAAAAGTGCAGAATATCGATTGCATTACGTAACGGCTATTGAGACAAGAATAATCATACGCAACTGCAATTAATGCCGAGTAAGATATATCGATACGGACACGTGGGCCTGATGCGTATTGACAGAAAATGAAAATCGTGGGAGGAGAGTATTCGCCACCAGCACAGTAGTCGACTGCCGTTTTGGATCAGCCGCGCTATCAGTTTGATGGACGCAATCAATATCTCACGTTTTCCCCGATATCATTCCTTTATCTTCGCGCGTCTGTCATTTGTTTTACATCTTCGTCATTTCCCAGACACTTGCGTTCACGTTACATTTGATCAAACAATATCATTTCCTATAAATATTTTAGAAAAAGTTTTATCGATATTATCAATCAAAGACAAGCGTCGAAAAGGATATTCAAATCTTATATATAGAGATAGAAAAAGAGAGAAAGAGGTACTTTCCTTGGTCAAAATTATGTACGCGGGAAATTTTGGAATATGCCAAATGGAATACATATACGTTCCTTCTATCTCAGAATATATTCTTCGCAAAGTGCTGTTAAATGATGAATCGTGGAACAAATACAAAAGCGCGATGCAATTAATTAAAGCCGAGATAGAGCAAATCCCATCAACGTATCTGCAATTAATTCAGAAAATTCAGTGGGAATTTTAAACGCTCGCATCTGAATTATTAAATCCTTAATCGAAATCCGGCTTTGAGCGCGTGTTAAATAAAACCAAGTAAGTAGGCGTGGGAGTAAGGTCTTTTTTTCAGAAAAGTTCTATGCGCTCACTATATCCTCAGCATTATTCTTATTCTTTAGTAATTATTATTCATGATGTACTCAAATGCCGATGCAATGACAAAGCGATAAAGAACATTTCAACAAGAATGCTACAAAAGAAAGAATGCTAAAAAAAGATAATTAAATCATCATTTTTAAAAAAATTACATATTGTTCGCACTAGATATGTATGTAGATATAGCTGAAAATATTGAAGCAGTTATTTTTTAAGAAAAAAGCAATACTTAACTTTTCAGCCATAGAAAAATAATATAAATCTTTTATTTGATATATTTTTAATATAAAGAAAATGTAATAATATAAAACATAATATAATAATAAATTTTAAAAGTTTTTTTCTATTTTTTAATATTTTATATATAACATACATATATTTATTCATATAAATTTATAATGTATAAATATTATCCACGATTTGAAAACAAATTGGGAAAGTTTTCTGAGTGTGTATCAAATTCTCATCCGTATATGTTGAAAGTCAAATTTGACAACTAATTAAAATTAAATATTGAAGTAATTAACTAATTTTAACTAATTTTAATTTATTAAAATTCGTCGTGTGTAGGTTTTGTTAAAGTGTAAATTTTATCAGAAGGTTATTAAATAAACAATTAGATATAGATTTTACAGATTTGTAACAGGAATGAACAATAAAAGGCATTTCTTTATAATTAATCCCAGAACACGCATTCATTCGCCTTTTTTATCATCCCTTGTACTCTTCTCTCGCTCAGCCCTCAAATGTCTCCCTAGCTCCCTTTCTCGTGCTCCCTTCCTTTCTATCTTTCTCTCTTCTTCTCATGCTCACCAACTGCCATTGAAAGCCCTGCTGCACATTATGTCTAAACGCTAGCGAATAAAAGCTCGAAGCCAACGAAGTGAGTATACGCTTCGTCACTTCTAATTTTAGCACAAAGGGTGCGGCACGCGCATGTATAGGTGTAAATCCATCGTATTAGTACACATATATACATGGAAACATAACATGTACATCAGTAGATGCGTCAGTGTGTGTTCATAGAGGACGTCGAAGGGTAGGATATCTACCTATGGATTTCCAGTACGCCGCGATGGCGCGCTCGCCGTGTTGGGGTGATTTTTATAGAATTTATCCTTTGACTTTGCGCCCCTCCCAAGTCGCCGCGGCGAGTTCGATTGAAATGCTATTTCCACCTCGCAGCATGTGAGGAGGCGTGATTTCGTTGCAAAGAAAAATCTCGTCGAAAATTGGAAAATATCGGGAAATACGTTTTGACAAACAAATGACAAGGTGCTGGAAATTTCTGAAGAGAAACGAGCACCTTTGAAGCATCGCGAAATTGAGTCGATAAATCTTTCAGAGATCCTGCGAAGCAAAATAAAGTTATCTCGTTGCGATCTTGATGATATATATCTTTTTCGATCTGGAATTAGATCAAAATGCTGTTTCCATCTCAATGCAGATCGATATCGTGAAAATGCGATTTCGTTGCGAAGAGAAACTTCGTCAAATATTCGAAAATATTGGCAATGCATCGGCGGAAAGATAGGATTTAAAAAGGTAATAAAAATGGAAAACTAAAAAATTTGAACGATTTGTCGCTCAAAAATATTTTGGAGAGAAAATAGGAATATCTTATCATAATTTCATCATAATCTTATCGTAAAGAAAAATTTTATCATAATTTTGGACAAATAAATTCCTCGATTTTCGATATAATTTCTATCAATGTAGATACTAATTTCCATCTCTATAATAAAGAGGCGAATTTTCTTTGGCAAAAACAATCATATCAAAAATTCAAAAAACAATTAAAATTAAATGTGCAATTATAAGCCAATGAGTTATCTTCATAATTAAATTTTCAGAACAAAAAAGACTATTCAAAAAAAACTATTCGCGAATCTTACGCGATATCGATTTTCTTGAGCGTAATGGAGTTGGCCGAGTCACTTAGAAGCACCTAGAAGTTCACATGATATATACATATAGTATATAGTAATCGCGTATAGGTACAAGCGCCATTAACTAAATGAAAGTGTCGCACAATATGTTCTTAGAATCTCGCCTGGGCTTTCTAGTCTTTTGAATGAATATCATCAAATGCAAAAATTAATAGATTGGCAATTATTTTTTGCAAATAAAAGAAATATGCTTAAATATACTTAAATATGCTAAAACTTAATTTTACACCAAGAAAAGAAAAAAAAATTAAATAGTAGTCGCGGCAATTCTTCATAAAAGACAACTTAAAAACTTCTATAAGATATAGAAAGCAACAGCTGCGCTTTTTCCAAAATTTTTGCCGTATAGAAAATGTAATAAAATTAATTAGATTAATAGCAAACTTTAATAGCAATATTTAAGCCGCAAAAGTAAATTTTATTTTCCGCTTATTTTACAAAACGTTGAACATAATAATAATAAAAAACAAATACTAGCAATGGACTCTTTTAACGTATAAAGATCAAATATTGCAAGTATTTATATTGTACAAATGAATCAATAAATGTGTTCATTATAATGATATGTGACAATCAAGCCCGCGTAATAATACGAATAACACGCGCCGCTGAAATATGCAAATTTCTAATTACGAGTTTTCGCGGTTTTACATTTCCGGCAGATAACAAGTTTATAAATTCTCACGCCAGTTTTTCTGATTCGAACGAATGTTTTTAATCGATATTCCTGTTTGTACGATAAGAATAATTGCAGCCACAACGACAAAGACCGGTTTGTCAAACAAAAATTTACATTTCATGTAAATCGAAATTCGTTTTTAGCATATCCAAATGTTCACAATCGTTTTAGCAGTTATCGTACGACTGAAAAAGAACATTACGCGACAGTTTTTCCACCGGGAATACGAGAGAATGGAAGACAATGGCGCTTACGGTCCTAACTTCGTATCTCTTGGTAATTCTCCCTGATAACACTTTTTTCTATGCGACATTTTTCTTCTTCTTTTTATTGCTGAATGATCTTTCAAATTTATGATCCCTGAGATCATTTTACGCGAATAAGACAAATTATTATTCCGCAAGAAATTAATTTCAAGTACCTTCCAAGATATTACATTACATTTGATAGCTCATGCTCGCATGCTTGCGCTTATCTGCAAATTTTTTGATCATTTTGGATTTTTTCTTAACAGAAATATAGAGTTACTGATAATTTTTTATTTTTAAAAATCTATGAGAAATCTTTTTTTATTTATGTTCCCTCTTTTTCAATTTTATTCTTTAAATAATAAATAAAGTTTTAAAAAATGAGATTTATTTAAAAAATTCTTCAAAACAAAATATCGAGGAGCTTTATGAAAACATATACATCATAAGCAAGTTTTTATTAGAGAATATATATTCAACTCTAAACCTGATAAAGGATCCTGCGGTAAATCTCCAACATCCCACATGTATATTTCCATAGACGGTTTTAAAAAATAAATACGTTAGAAAAATGTCAGAAAGAAAGATATAATAAATTGATAATTTTCTATGATTTTTAAGTTTTTTGCATAAAAGAAAAAAGCTAAATCCGTGTATGTACATATCGTATTTCTGTTTCGATCATGTCGCTGATCTCTTTAGAGACTCAAGGATGCAAGTGTCATGTAAATGCATCACGTGACATTTGCAATGTGGAACATATGGCGAGAAAAGGGGATACTCTAAAGGTAAATATAATTTTACGTGAGTAATCTGAACTTACAACGAGTTTACATAACTTAGCCTTTGAAATGTCATGTAGAACCCTACTATTTCTCATTTCGTTTTTCGAACGGAAAGATTCTTGGAAAGATTTTTATAAATGTCATCCTAAATATCAGAAAGGAATCCATTTTTCATATGACTGAATCACTTTATTACAATATATTTTAATGTCATAGTATTACTGCAAGAAATATTTACAATATTATGTATAATAGTTTTGTTAGTCTTTTTCACAGAAATAGGATAATTACAAAAAGCATTTAAATTAAAAGAACCAGAGAGAGAACTATTTTACATATTGTAAACTTACATATCTCTTTAAACAAATGATGATATCCCTTTAATAGAAGAAAAAGCATGTTACAAAATGCGAAAAGAATATTTCCCAAGAATATTTCCCATATTTTCTATTCTAAACAAATTGTGTAACAATGTTAGATCTGTATGATATTAAAATATTAAAACGATGAAAATAATTGAAATTCGTTCAAAATATCTCCAAAGCCATGCAACTCACGAAATGCATTTTATCACATCTTTGAGATGACAAAGAACAAACAGTTAAATAGCTTAGAAAAGAATTTCAAAATAAAACCATGCGAATATCCGGAAAAAATCGGACAAGTTGCAACGGATGTATATCCGGACTGACACGAGCACATCGAATCCGCGAATGTACTGACATATACGAAACCATGTAGCGATAGTATTCTTGACGAGGATGCACTCACGTACGAATACATTGTTTGGTAAATCCGATCCATCGAGCCGAGAATTCCTGCGGATTGTGATTGTCGAAATGTCTAGTATATAAACTACACTTTCACGCTTTCCGAATGACAATCACATGATCACAATTGGCTCTAGCTTTTCGATCTAGCTCTCAACCTTCTGCTTGATAAACTCGGCTACTCGAACAACAAATGTGATGCAATTTTTCTAACTTTTATTAGATCCATATTTCCTTTTTCCCTTATGATAATAGTAATATAGATATAAATGTTAATGTCAAATGTCAGCGATTTTCCAAATGAATATCGCTCTGAGTGACCTAACTAAAAAACATAATTCAAATGAAAAAGATTTATCATAAAGAATAAAATAGTTTTTATTAGTTTTTTATAACATATTTTTAAATGTCAAATAAATTATTGTGATTATTAATATGATTTTCATTCTAATCTAAATCTGCTTTTACACGATATATAATTAAATGTTTCAACGCAACACCGTAACGATAATTTTATTATAGAACTCTATAATTTCTGTATGTGGTATTAATACTGCGCGTGCGTTTCAAAATAATGAGATATCATTAATAATACTATCAATTATATATAGTCGAGTTTCCTATTAATATAGGAAAATTATTCTATTCCGTGAATTGATGAATCATTCTGCAAATATCGCATACGCAATTGATAATTTCATATTGAAGTGAAATCGATTTTTTCCATAAATTGTTTTTAATTATCTCATTATTAATAATAATAAAGATCATTTCAAAGTATAGATGATATGTATATACGATGATGATGTTTAGATATTTGTTCGTGAATTCGATAATTGCTTAATGCACAATTTCGCGATATCGCATGTCATTGACGTCTTTGACATTTGACATTTTAAACATTTTTGTTTAAACACAAAAACATTTAAAATTCCAAATGCGAAATTATTAAAAGAAAATAAACGTAGAATTATACAATAACGAAAAATGAAATAAAGAAATACATATATATTTTTGCAAACATAGCAAAAAGTCAGATATCTTTTAATATTATCTCTTTTTTAATATAACGAGAAAAATAGATTGTTCATAATTTTAAAAAATGATATTGATAATAATATGTCGATATCGAAACTATAAGCAAAAAGAAAAAAGAGAGAGAGAGATCCGATCATCGTAAACACACAAGTATTTCTCATAAACACTTCATAAACACTTTTAAACTTTTCTTGAACTTATTTAATATTTGATGTACTGGTAATAATCTTTATTAAATACTTTATTAAATAATTTACAAGCACAAAAAAAATTCTGTCCTAAAAATTGTATTCAATTTTTATTCAATTAACAATATTCAGACGTTTGATAAAATTAAAAAATTCATGAATAAATACATATATACTAACTCTCTTCTTCCCTCTTGATTCCATCCCTTGCACAGTGACAGAGGATCAGAGGGAGATTTTAACGGTATTGATTTCCCAAGCCCGGGACCTCGCACCATCTGCAACTCAAACTCAAGCTCCGCTCGTCCGAGACACCCTTACGTGCCCGAGGCACCACGTGTAAAGTCGCGTTACAAAGTGTCCCCGATTAACGTTTATAAGTGAAGCACACTAGAAAGATTTACACGAGAAGCGCACTAAGCCGTGCCTACATTCCCGCGCGACGTTCCGTAGCATGTCGGTTTAGAAAAAAAAAAAAAAAACGGTCGCTTCTCAACGTCATCGAGTATGAAACAAAAAAAAAATATCATCACGAGGAAGGCTTTTAAACGATGGTGTGATCTGGAAATAATGATACAGTAGTTCTATCGATAAAGTTGTAAGAGCTACATATACACGCACGACATAATGTAAAGATAATTAAAACGCATATTGATTATTAAAATAAAAAATTTACACATAATGTTAGATTTTCATATATATTGCAACCTTATAAAATCTATGAAATATTCTGCTAAAATAGAGTGTCGAATAATAAACAACTGACGTATATAGTGCAAGGAAAATCGCATATTTTTACTATGTCATTAAAAAAAATAAATAGATGATATACATTTTACTCTCTTTAAAATAGATTTCAAATAAATCTTATTAAAAGTATTATTTAAAGCTCAATAATATTAGATATTTGATTTTTCATGAAAGTAATGTACGAAAGCTGTTGATAGCCAATTCCAAAGTTGTCAATAATTGTCAACAAATATGCAGTCGTATTACTTCTGGCATCTTGTTTGCGTATAGCAAACATTTAAAAAGATAAAAAGCGCGTAGAAAATTATTTTTACGCACACATTACAGTACGCTGACGCGACATTTTTTTTATCTCCACACCTTCGACTATGTAGCCCTTCGATGGCGCATAAATAATGGGAGCAACGCAAGCGTTAAGAAAAATCGTTGAGCCAGGAATAAAAATAGCCGTGGTTAAAAATAAATTCTTATAATACAACAAGCTTTTCTCTCGGTCTCTCTTTGCTTTTACTTGATTCCGCAATAAAATTATATTTTGATGTTTATTGATTTTTTCCGCGACGCAACGTGCGAAAGTTCGGCGCGTGTACGACATGGATCGAGGGTGTCCTTCCAAAGCGGAGACTATAATAGAACAGGACCGTTAGTCGCGTTATATAAGCCGCGCAAATACAATGAGCTGCACATGCCACGTGAATAAATCGCGAATAAGAGCCGGACTTTGTACGAGCGAAGGAGAGCGAAGTCGCGAACGCAAACGTCTCGCGTGGCGTCTCGACTTCCACAGAGGTTGACCTATCTCAGAAAAGTATCTTTTCTATCCTTTTGCACTTTTATTTCCGTACGTAATCGATAATCGTTCGATCGGGTCGGCGGTACATTTCCGAGACGCGGTTTCGCAAACCGAGAAAGAGAGAGAGAGAGAGAGGGAGAAATGCCGATATGCGGCTGAAGAGAGTGCAGGTAGTAGGTCCTCACCTAGGATCACGGACGTTGCTTATAAATAATCGATTTATTTATCACGCTCGATGAAGGCGCGCAATTACGATCGCGTGCGCCGCGATGGTATCGATCTTATTGACTCGTTGCTCGATCGAGGACGAAACATGGAATGGGATCGCAAGAAGGTTTTTTGGTTCTATCGGTTATTTATAGAGAAAAGCAGAGATACATATAGTCAACAAGACATGCGGTGACTGCTTCTCTTCTGTAAAAGGTCGACACCGATAAAGCGCAAAAAACAAGCTGTGCTCGTGCATTTTTTACACAACGCATATATAAATCTCGTGTTAAAATTTTAACATACTGACCAGAATAACGAGACATTTTTATTTTAAACGATAACGTGGGATCGCGCAATGTAGGTAATTTCATTAATCTTTTACATGGATGTTTTATAATCAATCAGAAAGAGAGAGAGAGAGAGAGAGAGAGAGAGAGAGAGAGAGAATGTACATATGTATATTCAATCAATGTTTTTCGTACGAGTTAAAAATAAATTTGTAAATTTGTAAATTTTTTTTAATGCCTAAGTTATAATATAATTTGACAGTGATTAATAATTATAGCAAACATCATATCTAAAAGTCATGCAATATTCTAGAAAAAGAAAAGAAAAAACATAGATATCTGAAGAAGGTCCACTATAAGGAAACAATAGGTAACATATAAGAATATAGAAAGAATTTTTTAATATAAATACTCTTGTAAAATCGAGTAAGAAATTAAAGTCTAATAGAAGTTAATGCAAGATGGAATTAATACAAGGTCAAGGACGCGTTTGAAGTTGAATGACCGATGTCACTATGAGAAAACGAGACACCTTATTGCATACACACACGCATATATATATATATATATATATATATATATATATATATATATACACACATTATCATCATTAAATTCGAGAGGCCCGTTTCACTGACCGTGACGGTAAGGTTCGATCGTTACGAGACAACGGAAGACGCGGCGGCGATATCTGTTGTATGCCAATTAAACAGAGACCAATGCCAAGAATGCGCGGCGCACGTAACATTACGTGACGGCGTCCCATAAGGTTCGCACGCGCCGCTTTAAGGGCTGAATAAAATTACGAGCGATCGTGGCTCGTGTTGGAGTTCACTGGTGGCGAGTAACACGCGCGAACAGATGGAAAGAGTGAATGGGGCCTCCGTGTATATCGCGAAACGGTGCCTCGGGAACGAGGACAAGAAATTAAGAGGGAGAAGGGACCTGAATTATAACGAGAATGAGATTACAGGTCATGGTTTGTACGTCTTCTTTCGTCTCGTCGATTCTATATACGTTGCACTTCACGCTCACGCGGATACAAGCGGATCGGCGCGATCAAGGATGAGGCATCTCGTGCACGCACGCATGCATAGCGCGAGAGTAACCTGAGCGAAACACATAGAAGAAGAAGAAGAATAAAAATACAAGAGGAGAAAGACGGACCGAACAATCCGGCCGGGCAGTCTACGTGATTCCGCCGGTTCTTCGCTGACTGCTTCCACTCGCTCGCTGCTGCGCTTACGTCCGACTACGTTCGCTTTTATCGTGAAAAGTAGAAACGGAATTATACTCCATGTGACAGTCTGAGGATATATAGCTGTTAGAAACAAGAATCTCAGCATTGATCGCGGATTGAACTTTGAAAGGCATCTCACTCATCGCAACGGCAATATTAATAATTAATCGATTCGAAGAAAAATAAAGATTTTTATTTTTAATAAGTGTCATAAAATATTTACAGAAGATAATTATTAATTTACTGTCATAATTATTTTATCCGGTTTAAAATAAATTTCAATTGTGCATTTCTTTTTCAAATATTTCTTGCCAATAGTATCAACTAAGTATATATAATTCCTCAAATTATTTTTCAATTATATATGCCATTTTATTCCGTAAAATAGAGCGATCATGATAAAAGAGAAATGATTTTTCGTCACAAAAACCTTGAGTAGAAAAATTTCCTTCGAGAGGTGATTTTAGTTTAGATAAATTTCATTTGACAGATGTTCACTTAAAATCTGCGTCTGTATATCCGTTGATTAATATGACAGTTGACCTTGCAAATCTCTTCTAAGATCTCTTTAAATTTAGAGATGAAACGAGAGAATGCGAAACGAATATAAATCACGCCGTAAAACGGCGGAGGTAATTTCGTGAACCTTTTAGAGGCTTCGAGTGTATCTAGATTCATTGGGGTGGATGAGGGTAAGAAAAGACAAATTAGGTCGCTACGTACTTTGCTCCCGCACGCCTCGGCACAATTATACAAAAGTTTTTCACGTTTCAACATCTTGCCAATGCTATTATATCAATTTATATGGCAACCATAAAGATAATAATGTTATGTACGATAATGTATGTACAAATTACACTCTTAAATAAAAAAAAAAAATGTCCTCTTAAAAAAAGTTTTATCCTTAAAAAGAATTATTATTTATTTATATGTAAATTAAAATTATTATAGTATGTATGTTATTAATACTGCTATATAGATATTTTAATAAGCAATAAAGTATAATTTTAAGCCAAGCTTTTTTTTCTGGTTGAACGGAGTTGTTCTTTATAGGACACAAGACGCAACAGCGCGTACGTTATGGGGAATATCACGGCACGTTACACATGACAAACACACGCGCTAAACGAATGATAGCGACTGTTAGAAAAATGTCGCCGTATACATCCTCATATACATTGTCATATACATTCGCTCATGGTCCACCGGACATTTGCAGCTAGTGGAGATATCCGGTGATGTCCTTGGCCCGATAAACGGAAGCTCATTTATCCGGACAACCACGAGTCCATTCTTGGGACGGACTAATGAACGAAGACACGCAATCACTCTCGGTTATGGTGGATTATGACAACAATCTGCTCCCGAGTTTTTTCCCGATCCGCGGATGAATTATTGTGGTCACGTTACACGACGCTTCCTCAGCCATATCGAAAGATATAGATGACCGTAAATGGAACCTTTTGGTAATTATCGACTCACGGTTCATCGCGCGTTTTACAAAACAAATCCCATCTAATCAGAAGCAATATGATATAAAACGTCATTAAGTGCCATACTATTAAATATGTCAAAGGATCCGTATAATTAATAATTAAATGTAATTAGATACATATCTACTTTTATTACATCGAGATAAATATATAGTCTAATGTAAGCTTCATTTTAAATATATCGATTATGTTCGTAATGCGATAAAAATTTCGCGGAGATAAATTATCGCGATGAGAACGCGCTGAATAAATAGATACGAGACCGATATAAACAGAGGGGAAAAAAAGCGAGAAAAAAGAAGGAAGGTAATGAATAAACGAAAGAAGGGCATATAAGAGGGCAACGACGTGGAAAAATGGAAAGCTTGTGCCATTTCATTCCCGCAACGCCAACAACAGCGGCGAGAACAGCAAGTACTATGTTGGAAGCTGAACCGTTGGCGGTTCTTGCACACAATAACAACACGTTTGCTGCATCTCCCAAGAAACAAAAGAGACGGGCTAGATTGTTAAACGATAACGTGTCATAATGTAAGCCCTCTTTTGCAGCGCTCACATTCATAAGAGTGTCCGGACATTTAATTAGCGCATTCATTGTACTGTAAGTAGATACAGACAGTGTTGATTTCAAGTGAATAAGTACACATGAGTAAGTGCAAAACAGGGTTCAAATATTTTTAATAAATTGTATAAAACATTATATGTAAAAAAAAATAAAATGTATATATATATATATAAATTAATATATACAGTATTTCTTTCTTTTTTTACGTGAGAATTTAAAACATTTTTGTAAATAAAGATAAAGTATGAATTTTCGTTGCCACATCTTTACGGCAATATAAAAAATGCGTAAAATATATATATATATATGGTAAGGATTTGAATCTGTTTCTGAAAAATATTTGTGAATTTTACGAGAGAAGAAGAATGAAAATTTTGATAGAATTTTGATTCCTCCAGGGCAGCGTAGGAACGCTGCTAAAATCAACCTTAACTTTCTGCACAAATTTTTGTGTCAAAAGTTTCTCAATTCTTCCTTCGAGAGCCAAAGTATCTAGGTATCCCAAAATATATGTCACAAATCTTGAATTTATTCGGTTTCAAAGTTTAGTAAATTCAGATCGCGTGAAAAAGCAAAAAACTATCTGTTCTTTCTAAACTCGTGCTCGTTTTATGCTCCATATAATTTTACGCCGAAGTGCGCTCTAGCTTGAACTATCTATTCACCTCAAAGGCGAGCACAATGCAAGGTGTCTTCGAGAGAGTATCTGGTGTAATATAAAAAAATTGCACGATGTAGAGAGGATGAAAAAAAAAAAAGAAAAACTAGCTCAAGTTACAATATCGAACCAGTCGACGTTAAAAAAAAAAAAAGATTAACAAAGAAAACTCGATACCAGGATTCTACGGACTAGATTTGTATGAGTAAATCATCACGAGGTAATTCGCATAAGCTAAAATCATCTATCCAAAGTATCCATCATGATTACATATGCGAGATTGTTCGCGGACGGAAGAGGAAACTCCTTTAAAGCCGCGGTATACACCTATTTGATATTTCGAATAAGATAATGCGCGCGATGGCTCGCTCATACCCGGATGTAGATAACGCGTCGAATTTTGATACTATCACGATGCGGTAAGTTTAAAAGTAATTCAGCGGCGGCGCATCCGGTCTCATATATGTATTGAAGAGAATTTATCTAATGTTATTAAAATTATATCACTGAAGCGCACGCTTATCGGTTACATCATTTCAGTACACTTGACACATAAACCATTTCATTAACATAAGTATAATCTAAACTGTGTCACAATTATGCTTTTTATTTATATTAATCAGCTATTTTTAACGTTAGTTCTCTATGTAATGCGGAGTTAAGTAATGAGGAAAAATAGTAGCATAAATTAAAATTTTTAACAAATTACAAAGTTTTATTTCAAAAAAAGATATCCCTGTAACGGATATTGTTACGTATAATTATTTGTCAAGCAAAATGTAAAATAAAACTCAAGCTGAGATAATTTTATAAGAATTATGTAAAGTAATTATTAAGAACGAGATATGATTTTGATGATGAGATAAACAAAGGGCAAAAGATAGCTACCGAGCGATGAGAGAAAATGAAGCAAAGTGGCTCGCGGGTAATAATGAGGCACAAACATTAAGCGCAAGAATGCGTCCGGCATCGCCAAAGGCTCCCTCTTAGCACACTTAATAAATACGTTTATCGCTTCAGTGGCTATCGTCCATCGGCTGAGTGGATTCAATGACGTCACTAGCGTTCCTCTAACGTCATGTCACGATAAAACAAAACCGCCGTAGAACTGCGGCGAAGATATTGACCAGCATCCACATGCAGCCGCGGCTCACTCTTCCGTATTTCATTCCGACAATGTATTCCCGGTATCACCTGTGCGCCTCCGCTCGGATGGGAAGCCTTACATCTCAAACAAAAATGCTCGACTACAAAATGCGACGTAGCACAGTCTTAGGTCAGTCGAGCGATACGTTATCAATATCCGAGAACGCTGCGTTAAATTTATACGCGAACAACGTGTATTATCGCGATGTAAAAACGATTTACCGCTTGTTTTCTGACGTTTTATGTATATTAATTAATTAACATGCATTCGTTTAAAATAAAATTAGAATCAATGAGAGATAAGATAGATAAAGATAAGAAATAAAATATCATTAGGTAATTAATACATATCGATAGCAATTTTCTGTGATTTATATACTTCGCACATGATTTTCGATCACATAAAGTGCAATTCTGCGAAATTCTACGACGGAATAACGCGCATAGTTCGATCGCTTCTACAAGACGATCATGGCATTAGATTTCCACAATATACATTCTCATGATTATCTATCGAACAATGCGCGCTTCCGCATTGTTCGAGGTCGCCACGCGGAAAATGTACTTCGCCGAATCTCGATGCTACAAATAATATCGCCGCGCGTATTGCAGAAAAGCAGAATACATATTAATTGCTCGCAATCGATCGCGTAAATCACGGTAATCTATTACGCGAGCAAAGATAATCGATCACATTTGCGGAATCGGTCTCGAGGACAGAAGAGCCTGCGAGGCAGAACAGTCTGGGGATTGAATTCTCTTTTTGTCGATTTGCAATTCGCCGATTCATGGCATTATCTGTTCATCTTCTGGGCCTATTGTTGACCTGATATACCTAACCGAGCACGCCGGTTAAGTGACCTACATACGCGCGAGCACCGTCCCGTAGAAAATCCTATATTCCGATAAAGTGACGAATGTGGGTCCTGACCGCACATGAGGCGATAACTCGACCATCCTGTTTTCGCGACAATATATCACTTTGTTTTTGAAACACGGGCATAAATTCGACGGGGAATAAGAATGAATTCTCCCTCTGATCGAAGCTGACAACGTTACATCGCGACAGATTAGGGGATGTTCGTTGTTATTAGAAAAAAAGTTGCGGCTTTCTACAGATATATTAGAAGTTACGATCTTCTATCCTTGATATCTTCGACGATTAAAACAAAGCAATTCCGAAGTAACGGCAATCACGCGAGATTGGATGTGACATTTGGGGGAATACAATATAATATCATCAAAAGCATATAATTTTTATTTGACATTATAGATATATATACGTATTTTTCTAGTTAAAATTAAAATCTATACTATTATTATTCTCCGTCTAGAACTACGCAAAAGCAATAATAAATTGTATGCAAATATTTCTACTTAAATTTTTGATATAGTAAACAATACTACATTTGTAATTCCCCAGAAGAAGAGAGCAAACATATATGTTGCGTATAATGTCATTGGTATGGCGCATTATATAAAAAGATTATATCATTATCTACACGCTGTACGATCAAACGTACACGATATGCTAAGTCTCTGAACACGACAGAAAATTCTCAGTAACTTTCATTTTATCTAATGCCCATCAGAATATTACGTAAACAAGAAAAATAAATGTAAATAAAAATGTAAAAAAAAAATTTGAGTTTATATTAATAATGTAAAAGCGAATAAATCGACAGTGACAGTGACTATCAGAATGAAAAGAAAAGAAAAGGAATATAAAATTCAACAGTTCAGAAGGCAATTGAGAAATTTGACGAGACAAATCGAATTTTCGAAACCCTTCAACCTTCGATCGATTTCTTATATGTACACGAGCCTGGAGATTAGATTGGATTTGAATGTTACACAAGAATGACGATGCGGATCAAGGATAAACATGTTCAACTGGTTCAACAACATTTTCACGAGATTTATAAGTCCCATTCTCTATTTTGTTTTTCTTATAATCAAAGTAATCGTTATGTCGATATACAAAAATTATCATGTTCCAGAATAAATGGTTGATTCAAAATACATATCTCGCTCCATACGCGAAAATCGTGACATTTCGTTTCAGCGCGCGGCGAAGTGCGTTTTAATTTTTAATCACGAGAACGAAAACCCAGTTTTCGTTTTAGTACCTGACATACATCAATGTTTCAATAGATGTACAAACTTCATTGTGGTAATTATATTTTGATGGAATAAAATACACGCAGTTGGTCAAAAAACTTTTTATAGAAGCATTTAAACACGAAGTTTATATTTAAAATATATTATCGTGATAAAATAATATATTTTTGTCATAGAGACAATGCCGATATAAAAGAAAATGTCAACGCCCTTACACAGCCTTATTCTCGAACAATCTTAGCATTTTAATTAAGTAAAATTATCGGATATGTATGCACATATACAAAAAGCTATGATAGTATCTTAGAGGCAAAATTGACTCCATCACTTGTTTCGAGAAAAAAAAGAAGGAAACAGAAAGTAGAAATAGACAAAATAGATCTCGAAAACATACGCAAAATAAAATTTTTTTAATTCAATTTTTGTTTTTTGTAATTTTATTATACAATGTGCAGCTTCATTGAAAACGAAAAAAATTAGAGAAAATCTTTTGTTAACTGGTATTCTTTTAATTTGATAGCTTTTGATCTTCTCATTTGCATTTTGTTATTATATTAACATCACGTTATCAAGATACAATATATGAATGTGTCTTTGAGAATATAAATAAAATTGCGTTACACGACGAGCTTATATTTTCTGCTTGCATTTTCTAAAAATGCTTACGCGTAGTCGCATCGCGAAGATCGGGTTGCAACGATACCACGTTACATACAAGCTCTCTACTTCGGATAGACCATACGATACTAACGAAGTGTCTCACAGGCCAAGGATGAAAGCGAGACGGCAAAGTCGAAAGACCGCAAAAGACCTCGACGAGCGTTCCCCTTCGGCGAACCGAGAACACGAACTCTTCCGTAAACGTCAGGTAAAAAGAAGGAGCATCTGCTTTGTACTCAAGCAGCGGAAACCAATTCTATCTTTCATATAAAGATCGACTATCTATTTCGACAAAAAAAAAAGAACTCGAAGAATCATAAGCGGAGATACAGCGTTCTTCGTTTAACTGCTTAAAGTGCAAAGTGAACGATACACTCTATTGGATACTTCGTCGATTGAATTCTGCCGCATTTGATAGCATTTATGTCTGATTACAGCATGTCTCGGAAAACTAGTTTCTTGGGAAATCGACGGCGAACCGATATGTAGTTCTTCATCATCGTCGTCGTCGTCTTGGCGAGCGTCTCGCGACTGGTTCAATGTAGCAATTATTGGTGTTTACGGCCTCGACGGAGGAACTAGCTTAATTGAAGAATTAGTTTAGGAACGGGAACGCTCGACTCGCGCTCGCGCTCCCGGCAGGAGCTCGAGAAACACGAGGATCGCGTCTCGTGTGTAATCGGGAGTTTTACGCGCTCGAGGAACATGGGGAATATTAAGACGCCAAGAGTAACGATAATGAATTTCTTAGGTAAGTACTTTACGATATAAATGATCGTTTCAGTGAACACTAGATAATATAAAATGTTAAATTTTGCGAAAAGAAAAGGATATAAAAATTACTACAAAAAGATGAGAGCAATATATATTAAAATATATGAGAATATAATATATATGCATGTTTTTGAGAATTATTATTGTATACTGTATTATAAAAATTATATATCTCCCCTCATACATTATATTATATAAAAATATTACATAAAGAGAGAATAGAAAGATGATGATAATTTTGCAAAACTTTAATTATCTACAATACTTGTTTTTCTAAGAAAACCATTGAACCTACGCTTCTTCTTAGCGTGTTATGATACGTTCGATAATTTTTTATGCACGACTGTAAGTGGGTTAAGACGCAGTACAACTATACCATATTGCCGCAAAACTCGGAGTTATGGATTGTTGAAGTATTATATACCTATAATATCAACACTCTTATACATGCAAAACAAACAAAATTGAACTTAGATCGATTGAAGATTGATTGATCGATATTATCTTTCTTCTAAATATTGATATGTATTTAATTAAATGATTATATGTGCATTAAATAATCCAAATTTCTTTAAATTCGTATTATATTTTACGGCCTTATATATCGGCAGTTATTATATAGATATAATTGATGTAAAAAAACATTTATTTAAATTATTCTTTCTGCCGGAGTTAAATTATTTAAAATAATGAATAAAATATTGACACAATATAATTATGAAATTGAAAAAGAAAATCTCTGGATGTGTAAACATTAAATATACCATTAATATAGAATATTAATTGAGAATATTAATTGAATTAATATTAATTGAGTCCTTTAAATTGATTTATTTTCTCCATATAAATCGTACTTACCTCGTTGCAGCTATACCAAACAGGAAAGGAAAGAAGCAGGAAGGAAAGGTTTACATCAAGAAAAAATTCCTTGCAAATCAGTTACCTGCAATAAAAAAAAAATTACCATAACTATTTAATTAATTTATTTGCATTTATCGTATAATCACTCGTAAAAGTAACAGAGATACGTAAATTAGTTCGAATTAGCTTAAATACAAACAGTCTAAAACACATCTTTCCTATTTCTTTTTTCGTACCATTAAGAATATATTCACACAGACAAGTTTCGAACCATAATTCGAATATCACTTTATTTTACCTCTCTCACATCACACTTTTATACTTATACATGTACGATCGACCCGTATATTAATGTCGGCTAGCCGAAAGATCGGCCGTAGATCTTTCTCCATCAGGTACGTCCTTAAGGGCGCTTAGTCAAATTGTAAAAGTCCAAGTTCCACTACTAGAAAGTAAAAAATGGAGAGAGAATCAGGACACGAGAGAGATTTTAATTATTTTTTTGCAAGGAAAAAATTAGCCGTACATCTTTGTCGATACCAATATCTGTTTATCGTTGCCGATCTTGATCAACTATAGAGTCTTATTACAGTCAGGACTATGATTTAAAAGAAGTTATGCTAATCAGAATTAATAATCCAGACTAATCTCGAACTGTGAATAAAACGAATAATACGTGATGCAAACAGTCATCTCACAATCGCGCGTGATTATTGCTTCTAAAATAGTTGCGTACTCCACTGAAATATCTCCTAACAATCGTCTTAATCATTCATTGTAGCAGTGCATTTTACATAGACGGTGTTTGCATAACATGTAGTTTACCTACCGGTAGATGCTGAAAAATCGCTAGTATCGAAAAAGCCTAGTCAACATAACAGGCGAGACAATTGCATTCGGATAAATTGCATACTTGAAGAAGCCACGGAGTCCTATTCGCTAATGTAATCGTTCTTACAGTTAGCTCTACAGTATTATTACGATATTACTATTACAGATTCGTATTGATCTTTGCGTTCGCCGAAACGATCGGAAGACTCGCGTACTCGATCTCTCGTTTGGTCTTCTTAGGAATGGCAAACGGAATCCATTAAAAAGATGCATCTTTTGTATCACGATTCTTGCAATTCCGTATTATTGAATACAAAATGCTAGAATTTGATATGAATTACCTATGAATTTGTCCTGACAGTTTCTCTATTTTTCACTTATATTATCTTGACTGGTGTGATTTAACATAAACATGAATTTAATTTTTGATAAAATGCGATATGATTAAAAGTCTCTAACGACATTCAATTTCGCTATTTCATAAGTGATTGATATTTAATAAGTGAATGATATTTAAAATTTTTCGAAACCTGCTTAAAAAATTGCGTAAAATACCATTGATATTTCTAATAGCGATCATGAATCATCCGCTACAATTTGATTCATTAACTAATCGAAGATATGCATGTATCTTAGCTTAATGTGATATTGTGCTCTCTTTCTCTCTTTTTATTTCTCTTCTGTAATTGATAATATATGGAAATTAGAGACTTGGATTTCCTGCGTAAAAGCAATATCATGGAGAACATGGGAGATGTATGTATTTTAACTAGTTGTCGCTTACAAATGAAGCTTTGCCACTGCCACCCGATGGGAGATGATAAATAAATAAATCAGCGATAACGAGAGCTAATCGATCTCAAGACCGCACTCTACAAGTTTGTCGAGAATATACTCGACGAAATGCTGTTGAAGAGATGATACTATACAATTCATCGAGCTGTCAAAAATATCTGCGCTCAAATTGTTGAGAATAAGTATACGCGAATTGATGAAAAAGATAAATCGTTTACAATTTTATTTCTTACGCAAAATTACAAATTTCTATAACTTATGTGGAAACATATGTGGAAATATTTTTAATTAATGTCTTGAAAATGTTTGGTTTTTAAATGCATGTACAATTTCAGCATATATGTTGGCTTTCAATTGTAAAATCATACAATATTGTTATCTAAAATTAAAAAAAAAAAAATATCGCCGAAATTAATAGGTAATTAACATATTGTATATTGATTTTTCTTAAAAAATATTTATCTTCGAATTAATTTGGCTTTACATCTTACAATCTTGTTTTAGCGTTTATATTATTTTATAGAGCAATATATGTATAAGAAAATGTATTCTTTGAAAAATAAAATATGAATATTATATGAATTTTTGTATGATAATGATTGAAAGCGGCTTTTAAAAAACGTACGTATATTTACGGATTAAGAAAAATCGCGCTTCGTGTCCTCGAACGGGAGTTTGTAGCCAACAATTGGCAAGTCACGCACACTCGTTTCGCCGAGTCGAATATGCCTTAGGCATTTAAATTGTCTTCCTGTCATTACATGCGATGCCTACCGAGGTTGACCATCGTGCAACGTAAACGAGAAATACGATCCATCGTTAGTACGCGAATGCACAAAATATATTACTGATTGAAGCAAAAATAAGAGACAAATCTATAATTTATAAAGCCTTTTTTTATTTATACTTTTAACTCGCGTTAACATTGAATATGACTGCCGTAAAAATACATATAATAAAAGTGGAATTCTAAAAAATTTACTCTAAAATACATATATATAATATATGCACAAATAATACTTTAATAAAAATTTTTGTTATAGAACAAATATAAAGAGAGATAAAGAGAGAGAGAGAGAGAGAGAGAGAGAAAGAGAGAGAAATATTAATTATATAAAAATGCATGTGTGTATGATTATAAAAATATTTTTTGATAACCTAAGAGTGTATTGTTATCATTTAAGACGGTCGCAGAATCAATGAGCTGCAATCTTTATAAATTATAGACTTATGCCATTTTTGCACTCGATTTTTTATTTCTATTCTCGTGTTGCATTTCAACAATAAAATTTTTTTAAGTTAATGTAACATCAATGTGACTTGATCATGAGGATAGCCGGATATAATATTCTTTGATGAAAATTCTTTCTATTCTAATAAAAAAAAAAACTCTATTGCAAAATAGATTATATCAATACAATATGCAGCACATACACACATAAAGAATCACTTTACATATAAATATAATCCTCGCTTCCTGGAAATGGCCGCGGTACGCTACTGCCGTGACAGGAATAACGAGGACGTCATATAACGCTCGTATGCGTGTGCAGTGCACTTTGGATCGGTCATGGGCATTTCATTCATCTCATCCGTGCGTTATATGAGAATTGAAAGCAAAAATTATGTAAATCAAAGTTCTAACAGATTACGTTGAAGAGGAAATGTCGATCGATTTAAATCACCGTTCATATTTGCATCCGATTTGTTTATGTATGTGTATGTAAACAAAAAAAAAATTCTTGTAATCAAATCATCTGTCCATTCTTTGAAAATAACGACAATTTCATAGAAATTCATGTGCACGTAATTTTGTATATTAATTTAATATCCAATTTCTTTAATTATTGCAAAAAATTAATGGGACTGTACATAATACATGAATGTATAACGATTATGTATTGATATGAATATATATTGATGAATCAAATAACAATCGATTAATCCAGCTAAGTCTTATCGAGTATCATACTCGCAGAAATTTAATCTCGTTCGCCTACGGTCTTAAGAGCATAAAGTGAGTGTTATATTCTTAATAGAATTATAATGATGTACAATTAACAATAGATATCGCGTATATTTCTTTTTTGCGACGAACACACAGATTGAATTCTATGCAATGAATTATATAATGAGGACCAAATGATGTCGTATGATTATAAAATATTTGGGAAATCTCTCATCAGATCATATAATATCGAATCTACATAATATCTACTTAATATCCAATTGTGAAAGAGAGAATTAGACGCAAAAGTGTTTTTTTTTAATTTTATCTATAAACGTAAAAGTAAATCGTACGTTTAAATAGTGATAAAGCATAATTTTGTGATAAAATACTGCGATGATACTAGTCAACTACTATTTGCAAGTCGAATCAAGTATATACACAATTTGACACGAATATCACTGATAAGATTCGAATAAACTTTTTCAGTACGTTACAAGGATGCAAAAGTTAGTCTTCTTCATCATTCGATAAAAGTACACTTCGAGCGGAGGCAAAGAAGGCTACGATCAGACTTGACGAACGCATGCGCTTAATGAAATGTCATTGACCACAAATTATGAGTCGACTTGATAATTTATGGATTTTGACTCACCTGGCATTGTCATGTAACAATGTGCATAACTTAGGTAGATGAATTGCCTCGTGCGACAAATAAAAATCTCTTAAAATTCAATGGCGGGTGTACAGATGATTTTATAGTTGGCTGGAATAGGTAAATTATATATATATGTTATAAATTTAAATTTAATTATCTATATTTCTCTCTCTCTCTCTCTCTCTCTCTCTCTCTTCAATAAAACCAAATTATTAAACAGTAAAAATGATTATTGATATATATACTAAAAAAAAAATACATAAGAAAAATTGTATAGTTTTTATATTTGATAAAATCTTATATGGTTTTCATACATGCACACAGAAATTATATATGAAAAACTAAACATATCTTTTTCATGAAAACAGAAATATTTAATCGAATGATGTGCAGATGAAAGAGTAACGTCGACGAACGATATCATTGCGTGTAACAGGTAATATTTTATCAGATATCCGAAGATATATCTTTATGTTGCTCAAACATTACTCGTAACACATCGTAGTATTATTGTGATTGTTCGGCACTTCCCACGAGTGTGTCAATTTTAGCCGCGCCGCGCTGACAGGCTATAGTAGTACCAAGGTCGTGCCGTTGGCTTTTCTCTCGACTCGCCATGCTCAAGCTATTTCGAGGATTTTCCGAAATTCGTCGCGCGGCATCAACTATCGTCACCGCGAAATACTCATAAACATGTATGTAGGACGTCCTCGATTTTAACCGACGCAAAAGCTGATTTTGAAAAAATTAAACAAAAATTAATTGTAATTAAATAATATTTTATTTCCCACCTCGTTTTTTATCTTAATTTCGAATCCGATGTGAAATATCGGCAACAATCGAATATTTTCACTAATCAAATTAAATTATTTTATATATATTTGCTATTAATATTTTTTTTCGAAAATTTTATATTATTAGTAATTTAATATTATAAATTGAATATGGCATTTTATTAAAGTTAAATATTATTAATTAAATTAAATTTATCGCGAGAAGCATTAATGTCGAAAATATATAATATGTTTCATGATCATTGATTTTAATTTGAAAGTGGTATGTATATAAATATATATATATATATATATATATATATATATATATATATATATAAAATTAATATTGAAATTTTCCTTTAGGAAAAATTAATTTCAGTTTGCACGTCAAAAAATATGTTATTAAAGTTAAAATAGAAAGAGAAAGAGAAAGAAAATTTTCCGACACTGTGTTATAAAACGGAGAGAGTTAAATATAATTTACCAAGAACAGTAAAAATATACTCTCCCGTTGCACAACGTGTGATAAACTTTCGTTGACGCAGTAACAGTCCGTATATCTCGTCCGAGTGTGTCGACGATACAGATGAGAGATCACACAATCCCGAAATCTCGTATCCGTCGTCATGCCAGCAGCACCGTTACATTGTATCGCACGTCGGTGTCATCAACGTTTAAAATTGCCAAGACGTTTAATTGATCCGCAGATCAATTTATTTTAATGTGTCTTTGTCATTTTCCACTTGACTAACATCAACGTTAATTAAATTCCAAATGAGAAATTTTAATTATCTATGAATTGATAAAATATATATATATATATATATATATATATATATATATATATATATATAACTATGTCTCTAAATAACTTCGGTAAAAAAAAAGAAAGTCAAAATTGCCATTTTTACACAATACACATAACCGTATTGTAATTATTAATAATTTAATGCGCGTGTGATGTGATTACCAATTATTCGTCTGATATTTACACATTTATATGCAACGAGTCCGCTTTCTAGAATTTTATATCGTATCATGGTTGCAAATTTCACAGGTCGACATCGATCCCCTTTCGAGCGAGTTGAACTTACATCCTAATCGGAAGTATCCCGGTTTCCAGCAAACAGTTTCGACCCACTTCTTGAGTTATATCCTCAGTAACTCTATCCACATTGATCACATCGCCTTATTATCGATTTTCGTGTCCATCTTTGTTCGATAAGAAATAATCTTGATGATCGAGTAAACGAGTGTGTAATATAGAAGATCCGGATCTCGTCATTTTGGAGACAATTACGTGATCATGAATATACCGACTCTTGCTTTTAAGTTTATCACTACAGTGCTATTTCACGGATGTGACAAATTGCAATGCCTAAAATCTTAAACAAGAATATTGGAATTCTGAAATATATGTATCGGCTGCAGAAAAAACGAAAAAAATTGGGGGAAAAATTACAAAATAGAAAACAATAAATATTTGAAAATAAATATCTATAAAACATAATATTCTACCAAATTAATCATAAATTTATGAATTAAATTTATCTGAATGTTTATATAAATATCATAAACTTATAAGAGAATAATAATTATTGTCTTAATAAAATAAAAACTTTGAATTATAACAATGAAATAAATAAATGTTAAAGAATTTTATAATATTTGTGAGACTAAAAAATTGCACATATCGTTTAACGCGAGATACAAATATACATTTTAATACAGTCAATATAGAATCTTGAAAAGTACATGTTATACGCATATGAACAGTGATATTATCATTCGGAAGAGCCGCATTATATGTCACTCCCGTTCGTGATTGCGAAACGCGAAGCGAATTCGGGTCGACGATCGCACGCTGATCGGCGGCAAGCGATGAAGTGGATTGGAAAGGATGCGGATGGGAGCGCACGTGTGACATCATAATGTATTATATATACGAGCCACACGTGGCACGTGATGCAAAAAAACAGGATTTACATATAAAAAAAAAAAAAGAATAGAAAAAAGAGAGAGATCAAGCACGATGTGTGTGCGGCATGTAAATTATACAATCTTTACAATAGGATTTATTTAAATTAATATTTACAAAAAATGAGATTTATATATTTTTATGCGTATACATATATATATATATATATATGTATATATATATATATATATATATATATATATATATATATAGATTAATTAATATTCAATCAACTGATCGACTGCTAGATCCGGGTAATACGAGTCCGATTTTCGGGGATGCCTACGTGTATAATCGCATTGATAGCGGCTAACAATCGGCTACGATTTACAAACATAATAATCACAAGGCGAGAAAAATCTTCACTTTACAATACACCTCGATGCAAAATAGCAATAATATTGGTTTTGTATTTTTTTTTCTCTCCCTCTCTCGTTAATTCCTTTTTATTCTTTTTACTTTTACGCACAGGTATCCCTATGTCGACGTCCCTATACACATACAGACATGTTTAAACTTTACTTCATTCGTACGAACTTTGGCGTAACATCGTTAGCGAACAATTACTATTATTATTATTATTATTATTATTATTATTATTATTGTTATCATTATTTATTATTAACATTATGTATTCGCCGTGCACACACGATCTTCGTCTTCAGCGTGTAAAAACGATTTAGTGCGTGTGCTTTCTCTTTTCCCGCACACGCATACACTCATACACGCACACACCTTCTCTCCCTCCATCTTCGCAAATATGACGAAATGAATCCCGTATCGCTTTGTTTTGCTCGCACTCCAATCCGCTCGCAAATACACTCCTCCTTCGCTCTTCTTATCTTCGCATCACCATAAAAACTGACGGAAATTAGAGTTTTCGGTAAACCAACTAAAGTCTCATGTATCATTTGCTACAAGTTTAAATGGCAAGTTCCATTTCAGATCTAAAGATATTATTTCAGTGTGTCACGTGACTTTAGTATCTTTACTGTATTAAAAAGACGATATCGCAAATAGGGACGAGATCTACCTTGCGACATTTTCGTGGCTATAACGAACGGAGATATATTCCATGCACGCATATATATATATATATATATATATATATATATATATATATATATATAATAAAGTACCTATTAATCTATCAACGATTCCAAATTCACGATGCATATGTGAAAGAGGAGCGTAATCGGAGTTCGATATCGGTACGTCCGCGAACTCTCGTTTTCTCTCTTTTTACACGAGAACAATATTCATCCGGAACGAAGCAGACTTTTCCTGACGGAAAAATCTACGTTCACGTCCGCGAATAAATGTTGTCATTACTCTCGCATCGCATTTTTCCTCAACTTCTCGTAATTTGAGTCCGTTCTGATATCCAATCTCTCGCGCGATTTCTCGTGCGCCACGCGCTAAAGTTCACTCAAACTGTCAGTTATTTCCGAGAAATGTCGCTGAGAAATTGGACGGCCGCGCGAACCAGAGAATGCGACCAGAGGACCTCAATGACATTCCTGTGGATCCTTCACAGAAATATTTTGTGATGCTGTATATGTATATATATATATATATATATATATATATATATATATATATATCGATATATCGAAGAGAGTCCGCAATCTCGCTTCACCCTTTGCAAGAGGCTAAAGATCGTATCTAGGATTGCGAGATGTCAAAATTCGTAGCTTATCCTAGTAACACTTAAGATCCATGCGCGAAAGAAAGACAAAAAACACATGGATGCAATATCTATACGATTTGAGAGTGTGGATGTATATTCTTTCCGCGCGAGATTCGTCGGGAGGTCAGGTCGTATAAGAAATACATATCGATCTCGCCCGATCTTTCCAAATGAGCACGAATTAAGGACACACACGTGTGAGCGCGTGTACATACACACACACACACACACACACAACTAAGCATATATACATACGTACATACATACATATATACACGCACGCACGCTGAGAAAATGAATAAAATCAGTGTGAGTTACCTGGTTTAGTTGCTCCTAAAGGAGCCATTTACTTCGAAGTAACACAGATTAGATCTCTGGATATAATATTGTTGATTCTTTATAGGTTTATCTTCTTTTTCGTGTGCGTATATGCGTGTATGTGTAATTATGACCTGGCATTCATTTGAAAATATTGCAGCTATAATTTTTATGGAAATATAATTTTTATGCTACTTGGCTAGAATCAATATTCGTTTATCTTTTTTTTTCTATAAAAAGCATTATATGAAGCATTAGGTCAATTTTGCATCCATTTTTTTCACTTAAACCTTCATTGGTCCAATGGAATCACAGCCAGAATTGTTCAATTGCATTATAATTATAATCTGTATTATATAACATTATCATAAATTTTTTTTCTTTAATATATTATACACAGATAATAATATAAATATAATTTTTCAAATCGTTATTTATTTATAATAATATATTGTTTATTTATTTAAAGGTCAATTATCATATAATATTTATTAACACGTTTTTTATTAATAACACGTCTCTTTTGCTAAATTTTTCACGTTTTCTTTCTCGTTTTTAGTTTGTAATAAAATCTGCAAATATTATATAATAATTTTTTATGCTTGTTATATCAAGAATTTTATTTTCAAAAATAGATAATTCTGGTCGTGACCCGGGCAATATTATTTTAACGGACCAATTAATGTTTAAGTTGACTGTTTTTTTCCAAATTCGATTAATTTTCAAAACAAACAACTCGAACGCGTCACGCACTCTGAATGAAAACGCCAATTTAAAGGAAACAAAGGACGGAAAATAAAATTTCAACGGACGAGGGTTTATCTGCATTGTTTCACTCTCGGTGCAGATTGACGCGACATAAAACATCGGGAATTTCGACTCGCCGCATCGCGTACATATAGCTATTCACGAATTTCTCGCCGCACACCGTGAGATGATTATTTTCGCTCTCTTGTCCGCCCGGATTAACAGTTTCACTTGCAATACCGATGATATTTCAACATTTTATTTCAAATATGATTATTCATCATGTCGGAATTCCACAAATAAAGACAGAATGCGCATAGTGTGCCGAGATAGTGATTACATTCGCACGTATATACGCGACTTACGCACACCACGCATGCTGGACGAGAGCGTAATGAGACAGCAATTGAGTTGTATTGTGAACTCGATTAAATATTTGCCAATTCCGTAATCGGATTATTAATCGGTGAATCGAAATATACGGACTCGACTCGCGAAGAAAAATTTCGTTTCGCCCTTTCTAATCGCATATGCCCGTCCCGTTCGAGTCTGATTTTTTTGCGAAAATATTCGATATTAATCCTAGCATGCGAGACCAAAAGATAGAGCTCAACATTAATTATTCTTCATCATAATTTTATAGTCAATTTATTGCAATGCCATTTTCTTACACTTTTTACTCTTATAAAATTTTTACAATTTACATATATATATATATATATATATATTTCTAAAGTTTTTATATTTTATATTCTTACATTATATCTTTTAATATTTAAATAACAAAAATTCTCTAACAATTTTTTAATATTTTTTTATTATTTTATTCGAATATATCACTGTCACAATTCAGAGCTCATTCTGCTAGGATTAATTTCGCACAATGATATTCTTACTCTGTATTTTCATACAATTCTGATTGCAACTGTCTGTGATTGTCATTTCATATCTAGATCCAAGATGGTTTTTCGCAATTTTTAAAACTCTAAACATATCCAAATATTCTGAATATAGCATTGAATAGAGATAAGCCCGATTATTGTAAATAAAAAATTGTTTGCGATTGATGCATTTATATCACCGAATATATCGCGTGAATACGTTTTGATTTTTTCTAAATCTGAATGGATTTTTGAGCATCGGTGAATCGCACAATTCCTACAATCAACATGAAAAAACATCTCGCGTATCGATAATCCTACAGATATGTGTGCAAGATGCTTTAAAGAAAGCTTTCAATAATAAATTCTTAATGATTTAACATTAATATAGCAGTTTTTTTTTTTTTGAAGAACCGAAACAATTATAATATACTTATATTATTCGAAATATATTTATATTTAATCATATAATTTAAAAAAGAATTCTCACACACACAGAATAACTCTTAAATAAATTTTATCTGAAGCTTTAAAATTGTTATAAAAATTCAAATTAAATATCAATATTTTCGCCAAAAAAATTAAATCATCTCAAAAATCTGTCAAGTTCTTAATAATTTTCAAATACCGATTGTATTTTTGTATCCGATTAAGATATTCGATTTTTTTCACGAACATCACTCCGCAATGACTCTTCAATCTCCCATCGCAATTAGAAGAGAAAAAATGAAAAGGATCGCCTTTTTTTCTCTATTTAATATCACGTAAAATTATTTAATACATAAAGAATAAACGTCTATGTAAAGGAGAAGAATGCATGGCTCTTGTAAGATTCTTCAGAAAAGTAAATCGAAGACGACGAAATTAAATGAAAAATCGATCGTAATATTATACAGTCAATCCTTCCACTCGTAGCAACGACATTTACGAAGTATTGTCTTGAAAAGTGGAAAATTACTGACGTCGAAATAGATTGTGTAAGAGATTCTTCGTGCATCTAACGAATTAAATCGAGATAAGAGATCGAGAAGAGTGTGCCATATCTCGCACGTTATTCTCTTATTCGAGGCTAAACGGACAAACTATTTGATAAATAGCTTTGGAACATACATAAATAAATCAATCGCATTTTTTATTAAGCTTGATTTGATAAAAATTTTTCATTTAATGTATTGGACAAGAGATTTAAATGAAGATTACTGAATGTTCTCTATATGCATAAAAGAAATATATTCGTATACTACAAGCGATATCATGCAATACATAGAAAAAAGTCAATGAAAGATAAGTCTGAGATTACTAAACGACACAATGCGGATTGTCACAGCAAGATTGGTCCGGGGATTCGTTTAATCCGTGGATTATCGTTAATTCAAATCTAAGCACTGCGAGGCAAAGACGAACTCTCGTCTTCTGATTCGATCTAATTCACCCCACGTGGAGACGCGATTTTTCTTCGAGCAAAGCTCTTGAAGTTCGAGAGGGATCGTTAGTAAGAGAATCGAAGCCTTAAGCTCTGAAGAAAAGAATAAATCGAGATACGTAAATACCTAATTGTAAAATAAGATATAAAAAGTTAATAAGAAATAAATACTATTTCTCAAACATGAAATATTTTCAAGTTATTTCGTCTCAATTTTTTCACAAATTTTGTTATTTGTCACTAGTTTTATTATTTTTATTCTTCATAATTATTTCATATATTTTTCCCCGACACGACACACAAATTTTATTAAAATAAATATTTTTCATTATTATTAAAAATATGATTTACGAGCTTTAAGAAAAGTATATTTGACTTTGAAAAAAAGATAACACACACTTCAAAGTAATATCGATCGTACATTATATGTGAAAAAATCGGTTGTCGTTCGATTGAATTACATTCGACCAGAAGATATTGCCAAGTCAAATGGATCGATTTGAGAGAGAAAGAGAAATATAGATTAACAACGAATACGTCGCACCTCGCACGCGAATTACAACGCGCCGAAGCGTAGCTCAATAAAATGCCTTGTGTCATTGAGCGATTGTCCTTGAAAAGTCAAAGCATTTAGGTATAAACCATTCAAACTAATGGCCATCGAGTTATACATATATTTCTGCTTATCAAGCTTATACGATTTCATTCGTCGCACTTAATCGTGTTAGAATCTGCGCAAAGACTTGATAAACGATAGATACATTTTAACAATTGTATGAATTTAATAAGCAATTCTGCCAAGTCAGCTGATTTATTATTTCCATTTTTACTCTCATATTACGCAGTTTGACAGTTTTAAATAACTTTCAGATATTTTCTATCTCTTTTATTATGTATATAGTATGTAATAAAAATAAAATACAAACTTTTTGACTGCGAAGACCTAACAGATGTACAACGATCATTCTAATGACAGATGAAACGATCGCAAAGTGCCGCTGCATAATTACAATAGTCGTCCAGTATTCGTTGTCGCATCTGGTATCCAGACATGGTATCGTTTGCAAGATTACAATAACAAGCTCTCTCGATACGATGATACCTATAGAGATACTAAAATATTCAATTAACTCTAATATTATTGAATAAAGAAAAGAAAAGCACTTTGCCTCAAATTACTATTTTTAATATACAAATTATTATTAAGAAATAAATATAAAAAATAATAATATAGTGTCAAGCTTTCTGCCAATCTCTTCTCTTCTCTTTTTTCTCTTCCTTAAGATAATTCTCTCTTTCTCTCTCTTTCTCTTTCTTGAAAGATTATAACAGCTTATATAAATTGTTAGAAGTAAAAAGAAAATTTTCTATACACAAAAAATATTTCATGTCATATTCCTCACTATAAAAAAATTGATATTATATATCAGGATTGAAACTCTAAGTTATCACGATCGAATCAATGGGACGATACTCGACTTGAATGCAAAATCGAGATGATAAAATCTAAGAAAAAAAAATTGAAAACTGCGTATCAATATTAGTGCATTGAGCCTTAAAAATATTCATCCATGGATGTGCTATATTGTTAGGGAGGCAACGAACTTTCCAAAAATCCATCTTGTTAATCATAAATATTTTCAAAGAAATCGAAAATAATTTCATGCGGGGCAGAAAATTACTAGCGATTTCCTGTTGTTGCATTCAAAGCAGTGGCGAACAAAATATCAAACTAAAAATATTTTCCCAGGTTATACATTTTACGTTTGCACGTGGATAAATATTAAACTGAAATCACAGTGGATATTGCCGAGATTGGTTTAATAGAAGCGTTACTCTTCTGTAAATAATTGATGCAATTGCGGACGGATATTTATGATATAAATATTGATATTAAAAAATTAAATATATGCGCTAAATGTAAAATATCCGTGTTTCAACAAATATTTAATCAGTTTTTATTATTTCTATAATCCAATCTTCTGTAAATTTTAAACATTCTCCGATCACTCATTCATGTTATCAATATTAGAATGAAACAAATGATCGTAACAAATGATTTCATAAATTTTTATCAAAGATAATAATTTACAAATTATTACAAATAATTATTTATGAACCAGTATAATTAATAGAATTTTTGAAACTTTTAAATTGTGACTTGAAGTGTGACATTATGTATAAGCAAATATTAAAAGTTTTCTACTCCTTTATCGTATATAGATAAAAAATTTTACTTATATCCGTGAGTAAAATCCAACCGCAATCAGAACGCACACAATTCAAATACTTTTTTTCTAAGTAACTTATCATGAAAAATTATGCGGGCGATTTATGACATTTAATGAATTCTGCGACCTTCGGAGGTCGACCGTTATGCACGCAAAGTAACAAACTTTATCAAGGTTAACTAGTCTGTCAATAAGCGTACGCAAAAAATGCGAGAAATTGTACTCACCTTTTAAACACAAAAGAAAATCCCAAAAAATTGCGCGGCAACGATAAGGAATGAATTTCATTTAATGATTATATCGCGTGATAAATGAAGAGCATATTATGGTTTTTTTATCTCTTCGATTATCACATTTTATTTATTTAATTATTTTCTATCATTATGTTTTTATTTATTGCACATAAAATATCATTTGAAATTATGAAAAATTTCAATAAAGGACAAATTAAAAATTATCAGAATTGTGAACGATTTCGTCGTCAATAATGGAATTTTTCCGCGACATATTTCTATTATCGCCTATGATTTCTCGATGCCGTTAAAAGACGTCGCGGTCATTCAAATTACGTCATTGCAGCAAAAGCGAGCGATGCGTCAATGAAGTGTTCGACACATGCAGAGACTACTGCTGTCGGAATTGCGTCAAATGTTTACGAACAGCTTCCACTTAGAGCGATATGTCGTGCTACGCGTATCATTCCGCACGACAAATGGCACGAAACCTCGCACGACGCCGAGTATAGTTGTCGCGATTTGTACGTCGTTTACGAAAACGCCTGTCACGTTGTCGCGCAGAAAAAAATAAGTGCAATGCGTGTCTTTCGAATACTAATATGAGATAAAAAAAAATTTCCAAGTGAATGATTCCGAGAAAGAAACTATTTTAAGAATTATTCTTTGAATATTAAAAAATTATATCTAAAAAATATATCTAAAGAATATTATGAAAAATTATTCTTTGGATATCAGGAAATTAAATTCTGATAAATATTTTGAAAATAATATTTCTTGGCACAACAATATTTCTCAACAATATGTTTTCTAATAACCAGAATATATTCTCGTCGTTATTTATGATAATATTTCGAAAATATTCTAAGAATATTTCATGAAAAAAAATTAAAATATTCCTTAGAATATTTCCTCAGAGTATATTCCGATAGTATTCCCTCAAGTTACGTTGCTTTCGCGAATTTTCGCGGTAATATGATGCGTGCAATATTCCATTATGAGTTCTAAAAATAATGCAGTAAGTTAAACGATCTGATGCAAATGTGACTGGGCGCAAGTTCATACGGCGGATCTAAATAAACTGTTGCGCAGCGCGGAGTAAAGTGCTTGCTGATAGTCAAATTATGAATATCAGTCTAATCTCTCTTCTGTTCACACATAGCATTTCGCACATAGCGCGCAGAACACTGCATTCTGTAACTCGCGATTTTTAACGCCACCAGCTGGCAAGTTGAATGCGCAGTGTCGTAACGATGTATGTATCTACGTTGTCTCGAAGCGAATTGATCGTTTAATATGCCGGCCGTAACTTTTACGAGCGTGGCTAAGCACAGGGGCACTGTGCTAGTCGTATCGTTAAAATCGTTATCTGCCACCGAGAACGATCTTGTCCGCGCAATATCGCCATCAATCTCGCGCATTTCCTCGCTCTAATTGACAACAAATGCTTCCGTTTGCTTTTCTTTTACCGTCAAAACACTTTCAGGACACATTCCATGTATCAAACAAGGAAAATCTCAAATATCCATACACAAAATTTTCGATATATGATCCTATCAGCTGTGTTGTTGTTAACAATCATTATCAAACATATTGAGAGAAAAAAAAACATCTGTTATATTCAAATTCAATTTTCTTCTACATAACTTGAATAATTCAGAATCAAAGATTTAAAATAAATAGATCTCTCTCTCTCTTCTTGCCTGTGCGAGTTAACCACCTCTAATTTTGTCGAACAGGCTAGTCGATCGGATTTACATTTATTCAGTATCGTGAAACAATCAGAGCAATTATCGTTATCAGAGCAATTACGCCACGGGGTAGAGAGACAGAGCAATGAATTATCGATGCAAACTCGAAAGTAATTGGCGTATCTTTGTCGGCGCGCATGAGAGGGACGACTTAATCGAGATAGAAATAATAGATACGATCAAAAGCGGAACGATCTCATGTGGAGAGAGAAAGCTCGCGAAGAGGTAACATGGGCGAGAGACAAATTTTATGCGGCGCAAAAACGTCACACTGACTGGCTGGCTTCTTTATCGTTGCGCGAATGCTTCGGGCCGTTTGGCGAAGCTCAACGGCGCGCATTCATCGATTATCGATGGAGGTTTTTATCACAAGAAAAGGACAAAGGTAATTCAAATTACACTGAACGAAAGTCATGATCGACTGGTAAATTTCCACGCTATCTATCGATCATATTGTACACATAGGACAGCTCGGGACCAATCGCGTATCCTTTTTTAACTTCCGATTCTGTGATAAAATTGAATTTTTCCATTTTTCTTCGACAAAAGCTCGTCCGCAGACTATATTATTTACACTGCAAATTTACTATGTCCGACATAAAATGCCTTAGAGCGCAATTAAGTCTTAAATTAAATTTGTGCCAAGGAAAAGTTCGCTGTTGAAATAAATTGCGAGACGAGGTTCCGTTATCTAGTTTCCTTGAGATCTTGCTTCATTGAAACTTTTTCATTTTTAACGTTAAGTAACGCACCATTCAAAAAACTACCGATTCCCTTAGCTTATTTTCCAGCATCTATGTTCGAAAGAACATTCAGTGATTCTGAAAGTCCTGCATAATGTACATGCGTCGCTCTTCTCGTCCCTTCTCACGGCACTCTTTCTTTAATCTGTCAAATCGTTAAAAATATATAAACGAATCGTTCGCGAAAGGTCAGCTTAACGATAATAGTAACGGGTATTTTATTGATATTTAATCGATTATCATAAATTTTCGACAAATCACCGAAAAAGAAACATTGTGAAAGCGATATTTCGCGTGCTATGGAGCCGAAAAACGCCGTCGTCCTAAAATTTACATTTTCCTGTATAATTCGAGCTTACTGACTCAATGAAGCAGTCGACTCCCTGTCCCGGGATCCGATTAATCATTATGAAACCTCATTACACGAGCTATTAGTCCTGTAACGATGCTGACGTATAAAAGTACAAAAGGCACTCGTGCTCCAACTACGCGATATTATGCGTGCCGACCGGCGAAAAAGTGTTTATGTACGAAAGTTTCATTATAAAATCATTTCTCTTTCGTCTACATTTCTCGCGTAACTGCACGTAAACGCAAACAGCGTGCGATTTACAATCCTTGGCAGGAACGCGGGGAACCTAATAAAAAAAAATGATCATTTTTATCTCATAAAAAATTATCTCATAAAAAAATAAACGAATGAAATTTAAACATAAATAGATAAATGTGTTTTATTGATAATGAATATGATTGAATAGTAATAATCAATAATAATTACAATTAAGAATAAAAAATAATATATTTGTAATATAACAAATTTTTTAATATAAAAATAAATAATATATATATAAACAGAGTAATAATACTAATAGTAATAAAATTGAAAGAGAGATTCGCCTCTATAAAAACTGAATTCCTAATCTTAAAATTACAATCAGATTCATAATTTATATTTTACAATGAATTTTTCATCGTAATAAAAAGATATATCTTATCTGTGACTTTTTATCTTTTTCTAACTATACAGAAATTGCTAAAAAGTTTCCTATAATTGTGATTTTAAAGAGAAAAATTAGAAAAATTCACAACTTTACCAAAAATTAATGTTCATCAATCCTTCATTTATTTTTCACACAAGAGTATACTTTGTTGATGTCAAATGTCTTTTTGTTTAGCGAAAAGAAAGCGACAGCCGAGCGTCAATGAGAAGGAACGAAAGAGGGTTAGATAGTGACGCAAAACATAACATGGGGAAAAACGGGCGCTGACCCGTTAAATTCGTGTTGTCCAGAAAATGATGCCGATGCATCTCCAATAAATGCGCAATATGTATTGATTGGAAAGCGCAGAAATACAAGGAAATCTAAAAGCTATAGAGATTTCTCTCCTTGCCGAAGAAAAACTCGAAATGAGAGAAGAACCCTTCTGGAATAATTACGAGTGCCTGATAAAAAATTAGACATCTCTACTGGTGCAGGACGGTGCGTCCTGTGAATTGATTAAGAAGGCTAATTTCAACCTTAATTTTGGCGCAAATGATTGAGAAGACAAGGCTGAAGATGGACAGAAATCAACTTCTCTTTTTTCTCGCTAACATAAATATACAATTTATTAATCTAGATCTAAATTAATCCCTTCTCATTAATTTTTTCTGCGAAGATGTGTCAATCATTGAGACTAGATTATTAATGAAATATTTAATGGCGTAATATCATGTTGCAGTCCTATGTGGAGGTAATTTATAAAAACGGGACAAAAGAATTATGAATTCTTCGTCAAAAATATTCTGACGGAACAATTGAATACAATTTTATCTTACAACTTATCCGCATTAATTCTCTCTTTAAAACTGTACAGATTGCGAAAACTCACCATCACGCGCAATATGTTAAAACAAAAACGCGATATTTAATCCACCACTCGAAATTGTCTCGGACGGTTTATCTTGGAAGGTTCAACGGTCGACGCATAAGACGCGTCCGATGATTGCTTCGTTAAACGCTCAAAGGCAGATGCGCAAATTTTCGAGGCGACATATTTATACGCGCCTTCGGCGCCAGGAACCCGGGATTAGATCGCGACGGAGAAGAGACTTATTACGAGACGAGGCGATTACGCAAGCGAGCACAACTCGTCCCAGCGCCGAGAGAAACGAAGAGAGAGAGAGAGAGAGAGAGAGAGAGAGAGATGAAAATGAGCGGAGCCTAAATAGCGCGCGTTCCATCGCGCTATTAATTACGTATCGAATTACGTCAGTTTCCCCAGGCGACCGCTCGCGCAAATGACGGATTTGTGGTAACCACTGTAACGCGGGATGAATTTCAGCAAATTCCCAACTGAAGATGGCCATAAATTGCTATAATGATATACAAACACAATCGCGAATACAATCGGCGGAGGCCTCATTCATTTATGCGTTGTTCTTGAAAAGACTATAAAAATCCTCGCGATTGTAATTCGATTTAAATAAATACGAACAATTGTAAATCTCACACGATATTTCCCCTCATGTGGCCTTGCTTACTGATGCTTTGTGACGAAGCTTTGCCAAATATGAAGAGAGACTACTTGCATCAACGCGATATCCCTCATATATCGATCAGCTGAGTACAAACAATCCGCTACATATGAATAATTCATGTCTTTGCGGTGGTATGTCCGAGCATATAGAATATCGTTGTTTCGCGTTGTAACAGAATTTATAAATCAATCTATGATATTATAAAGAATATAAATGTATTATTATGAAAAGAGACATATGTTTGTTCCATCCAATTCTGGATGTAATAAATTCTTGAATTTATATATAAAATATGGGCGAAACGAGGCTAAATCGATTGAAGAAATAGAATACGTTGGATTTCGGGAAAAAAAAATTAATCAACATCAAAGACGTCATACGCGATACTTTGTGCGCGCGGAAAATAGAGATAATAGTTTTTCCATAAACGCAACGCTTAACAAAATGATTAATTCGTAGCCTCGAAGACGCGCCGAGAATGACGGGAAGGATATAAGCCGATCCTGTTTACGAAAGGATCTCGGGAGTGCGATAAGGAATATCTCCCGGAAAATCGCGAAAGAGAAAAACGCTTTTCCACACGCGCAATTTAATCCGGCGCGCGGCGAGGAGACGGGGCTAGTGAGATTGAACGGATCAATGCGGAAGAGAGGCGTTTCCAAAGTGGGACGGCGACGATATAGCATATAGAGCGGCGACGCAAAATCCACCAAGCCGCATTCTGTGGTATGTCGTGGCGCGATCATTCTGTAATAAACGATCAGCGTAGAGTCGCGTGACAATACGCGCCGACGGCGAACACGCATAAGAAGACCTTCGCTGATTTTTTTTTTTTTTTTTTCCTTTTTTTTCTCGATGGAATAGCGGCGATACGGACTGGAGGGCCGTAGAGGAAAATTTTTTTGATTAGGACGAATATAAGATTCGACGAAAACTCACATTAATATGTTCATTGCGATGAAGCATATTAATTTTACTACACTCTAGTCGAAGAATGGAAATTTTTAAAAATTTGCAAACTGATAATTCTATATAGAAATATTATTCTGATTATAGATAATAGTTCTCTATAAATAGCTCTATACAAAGGACTGCACACAAAATATATATATATATATATACATATATAACTATTGTATTAATTTTTAAATCGAAACACACACACACACAATACGTACTTAATTAGCAATAATATTGTATCTGAGATTTTTCCGGTGCATTTTATTTTTAATGTTAAAAAATAAACAGAACATCGAGATATAAAAATAATTTAATTATTTAATTAATTAATAACTTATACAATAATAGAAAATTATGTACTTATTATATAATTGGATTTTTAATGAGATTAATGTGTTTCGATTTAAAAATTATATAACTCGATCTTTTTATAAATGTATTCCGAGTTTGTATCATCCTCACTGAATTTAAAAAAAAAAAAAAACCTTTAAAAACGTTTAAAGCCTCTACGACCGGAGATATGGAGATACAATAATAAAGCGACAAAGAGACGAAGTATAATATAATAAAGGCGCCGCAGGCGCGGCGCGCGTGCCGGATGCAATTTACGATAGACGAACTTCAACGAAAACGTTTCGATAACTGGCGAATATATATCCGCATAGAGACTCGCGTGTTGTGTATACATGCGTGTGTGCGTGTGTACGGCGATTGCGTAATAATGGATATATCGCTGGATCGAGGAATAAACTATGTATATAAATAGATAGAATATGACACTTGCTCGACATCTGCGTGATACCAAAGAACACTGAATTAAAAGTAATATAATTGCGGGAGTAATATACAACGGGCCAGGGGAAATCTGCAGGTACACACGTGTGTTGTCCCTGTGTGCCTACCTTCGTGTTCCTATGCTGACGTACATATCCTCTGAGCGTTATAAAACGATTAAGCACCGAGTTACACCAACAGATAGCTGTTCGGGCTACGTGACACGGCCAATCGGGCATTTCTGTCGATTCGTCATCCCTTTCCTGAATTAAATTCTAGCTATGATATATAGACAGAGAAAAGGGGAAGGGAAAGGGAAGACAGAAAAGCAGATCCAACGCTTTCGACAACCTCAGCTAAATCTAACCGCAGCTTAAGTTATCGTGTAAATTCTCGTCACACATTCGACGCTAAATGCGCCTCATAATTCTCTCATTTCATACAAACATTGAACGTCATCCTCATATTAGATAACAAAAACTAAAATGTCGCAGCATTTTAATATTAAATGCGTGGCGAGAATATAAATCTTCGTCTCTAAAAAAACACATAGAATCAGTTAAACTAGAGTTAAGATTGATCGAAATCGGGTCTGATTGAAATAACCAGGGACAGCCGATAAAAGCTTGATCTGTCGATGCAACATTGGCTTTAAACTGAGAAACGCAAAGATATTCAGAGGAAAATTGCTCTAAAGGAGCCACACACTACGGGGAACACGATGATATACGTACTATTTTGTTACCTACTACTAATATTTACATGAAACGTTTGCGCTCGCATACGTGCGAGTCATAAATACGTCGGTTAAAGCTTCCCGCAGGTGCAACAAACCCCCTGCCATCAGGGCCAATTGGAAAACAAGAGACGAACGTCAACAAATTAGATTGCGCACGTAAAATAATTTGCAACAACCGATTTCATTCGCGATAAACTTTGTATTTGTTACAGTATTTGAAAAATTTTAAGCGCGCCGTGCAAACGTAAAAGAAAATACAAGAAATTGTTAGGCAGTTGCCTTGTATTATACTGCACTTTATTATGTAATTACTATGAAACAATTCAACCTTCCAGGGAAACTATTTACCCCAGGCATGAAGTGTACAATAGTATATTATTCACAAAGAAAAATAATTTCACGATTCTTATATAATAATAAATTAAAATAAATGTTGAATTTTACATACGCGGATTATATATTGGAAGATACGAGAATGCATTAAAATTGCTCCCTATGAGCAATTGATGTTCGTGCGTTTCTGTCGAATTAAATATAAAATTACAATTGGAGATTTTAATTGAAAAATATTGTCTTTCGATCTCAAACGATAATTTTATTCTATGCGCTATGCGATCAATGGATGACAAGACTTGATCGCGATAAGATTACTTTTCCGTGAAAAATAGAAATTATTTTTATTACCATGTAACGCTCCTGATGTACCTACGTTGTTATTGACACAGCCCTTAATATCGCAAGTCGTCGGTCAATATCGTATTATCCACGGGGAACAAATGATCGAGATACCTTGCGAAAAGGAAAATCCTTATCGAGAACATATAATCGATGATATAATAATTGTTCTGTCATCTTATTATAATTTCGACAATAAAATCAATACAAAAGCATTAACAATCGCCGTAATCACGATCATCTGACAAAAATTATTGTTTGCCTGGCGATTAAAATACCGATATCTCTTTTGAAATTTTCATTTATACGGCGATTAGGAATATCAATAAAAATTTCATCGTAATATTGACATATGAATAAAATCTGATGGTAAAATAATTTTAGGTAAATATTGTTACTCTCGTACAATAAAAAGTATATAATTAATTTTTTTCCAAAAATAATTGTAAAACGCGACCTAAGAAAGTTTATTATTTTAAAGAGATTATTTCTTACGATCGATATAAAACGATGCGAATTTTCCACGTGGACGCATAACTGTCGCGATGTGACTACTCAAATATTCTGATCGATATCTTTCGAGAAGTTTTTGTTCTCCAAGTTTCCGACGACGACGACGACATATCACTTTCTATAAAGTATGATGTGAAAAATGTTAGTTAATAATAATTATTAGATGAATTATAATAATCGTGTCTTCGTGACGAATCGTTTATGATAATGGCGATTCGCATATGATATCTGCTCATGTATCTCATGTAATATTTACGCGTATCATGCTCGTCGGAAATGCGTAAACGGGTCACGATCTTACAGAAGTTAGATTCGCTCTTCAGATATGGCATTTAAGTTTCAAAATTATACGCGACAAAGCTCGCGTGACATTATTAAAGGATATCTATCTCCCCTTTTCTCTCTCCTCCAATGCCATATTTTTTATCTCATATTTTATCAAATTCTGCAGTATTATAGATGTTAGCCATGTTTACTCATGGATAGCTACTTTAATTTGGAATATCAATATTGAATTTGGATCAATTGTCGGAAAGAGATCGAAAGCTGTTAGCCAACGTTTATAGCTATATGGTGTATTTACCTAAATCGAATGAAGAAAAAAGCAGAGATGAAATGTTGCTTGCGGAGAAAAAAAGTTACATTAAATCGCAACAATGCAACTCCTGAGATATATTAATCGGTTTCATGTTGTATGAAAAAAATGCAAATTCTCGTTGAATTCCGAGACGAGATAAATATCGTAATAGTTGAATAACTATTATATAACCTAAGTATGTGATTTAAGGATATGTGTTGGCGCTTTACATGAATAAAGATAAATTCATATTTGTCGATATGTTGCGGGTTGAAAAGCGCGATAGCAAACTATTTAAAAAATCTGAATTCATTATTGACAATTTATGATTAATATTTTGAAAATGTAAATTGACTCAATAGTCATTAGGAGGATAGAGTAATCCATCCAGGGAGATAATCCAGCTTACTGTAAACAGTTGAAAAACAGAATGCTCGAGTTGACAAAAATCAAACAAAAAAAAAAAAAAAAATTTGTTATCCTTTAAAAATGTCATATGTTTGAATAAGATACTGTCTTTTTCATTCAGAAAACAAACGTAGACTATATATATTTTTCAGTTCAAAAACATTAAATTATAATTATAAATATATCTACGTATTAAATTATCACGCATATTAAATCCATTTGAATAAAATTCAATTGCCAAGAAACTTGAAAATGTTTTTATCCACGATATTTATAATCGATTTCATAATAAATAAAACTGTCAGATTATCCGCAATTAGAGTAATCTGTTTGACGCAACTAAAATTCGAATAATGAGAAACAAATATGAGAAACTCCATTAAACCATATGTTTACAACACGATTGTCATTGTGTATGAATTTATATAATTAAATCGAGTAATGAGTTCTTACAATATCAATTAAAAAACTAGGAGTAATAGAATATATTTCAACTGCAAAATGGAAAAATAGAAAGAGCGCGAAAAAAATTAAAGCAAATAATTTGTAATTATTTTTATCGCACTATCTCGATATCATATTGAGACAATTTTAATCAAATGTCTTAATTCTGTTCAAATGTTCTATTATTTCCAGTGTTTTGTTACTTCTTGACACACGCGCGAGTATACAACGCGTACATTTGCAAGCGCAATTGCATATCGCGTCAGCCAAGTTCTCGTTATTTGAAAATCTCGTCACGAAGCCGCGCCAAGTGCTTCATTTATTTCGCTGCGTCTCGTACCGCTATGCCATTTTCTTTCTCATTCTAATTCCTTCATAACGTCGCGGCGTGTGCAAACGAACGGCGTATGCATTCGTGTATAGAGGCACGAAGGATATATATGGACATGAAGACCTCCCACTTTGATCTACCCTCTCACTTGCAAAATTACATTCGCACGTGCAACGGATCCTTTGCCTATTTTTTCGCATTTCGTATCTTATTAACCGGATATTGCAGAGGCTCGTGACGATCCTCCCTTCGTCAATCAGCTGATTGCTCGCGATCGTAATCTAATGATTTCCCGATAAAATTCTGTCTGCGTTTATAACGCTCAGAAAATTATCAGCGACATCAACACCAAAATATATTGAAAAATGCGATGCAAGCTTATTACCCATATATAATTGAATAATTTATTCTCGTGCGATATTTACGAGATTTCATTTTTTGACACAATGAAATTTGATATGATGCGCCTGAATCGTCAACTAGAATCGGGAGTTCGTTCGACTTGTAAACGAGAAGCTCTGAAATCTCAGATTAATATTAGACGCGCGATTACCACCAAGCTCGTACTCGACTTATCACGAATGCTAAAAGGATATAAAAGTTTCGTAACGTTATCGCGCCGCATTTTCTCCGCATTGTCCGCGCGCGTGTTAACCCATCACCGCTGAATCGATTCCCCTTCTCGGCCGGCCACGTCGCGCTGGCGTGTGCCCAATCCAATTCCGAACGATCGTTTTACTCATTAACGAAACTTCGTGCATCGACATTGACGTCAACGCGTGAAAGAGTGTTTTGCGTCGTCTCGATCTTCCCCGAGAGAAAAAGTGATGATCTCTCGCGCGTGGCTAATGCAATCTTCGATCGTGTAATCGCGGCCACCGTTGCCATTAGCTTCCAATCGAGTAATCTTTATCGTCGACACGCTTCGTTAGTATCTACGGTGCTTATTAATTCGCCATCGATTTTTAGTACTTTTTACCGTGCCCTACATTGCCGTGCGCTTCATTTTTTTGCCGATATTACATTTATGTCGTCAAGATCGTTAATCACAATTATACTTATGTTCCCCTTTTACTTTACGCGAATCTTTAAGTTCAAAGACGATAGTAAGATAAGAGAGATTTAAATCTCACGACAATATCGACGATCACGTTCGCATGTACATTAAAACTCGCGTTTACGAGAAAGCTGGTAGTGATTTAAACTGTTTACAATTCTTGATAGCTCCTCGTTTCTTCCAATATTGATGTTCTTATGCCAGTAGATTAGATCATTATATATGGGAAGGCGATTCTCTTTTTTTTCTATATAATAATTCGAGATGGCTAGTATCTCTGTACGTTTGCACATTTATCTTAGAAAATTAAACATTTAATCTTCCAAGATAATGCAGATAATAATATATCGAGAATGAAATGCTATGCAAGAGAAACTATAATAATCGGAAGTTGATCGCGTGCAAAATCACCTCAATGATGGACACATCCGATTTGCTTGCATATATATATAGAAATATGTCTCACGTGACATTTTTTTTTTATCGCGAATATAAAGAAACTATATATCGTCTCCTCCAATTGGCCCGTCATCGGCGCGATCGATGAGAAAAATGTGTTTTAATATATAAATTATCTCAAAATTATTGTGTGTGTATGTATGTGTGTGTTGTGTGTGACGACTAGTAATATAAATGTGAATCGTACTCACTGGAAGTACGCAGATCGTACTGTCTTTCTCTCTCCCTCTCTCTCTCACTCATTCTCTTTCTCTCACTCATAACGAATAAAGAGGATAGAGACAAATAGTAGACAACGAACGATGCACGATATGACTTGTTTCATAGTACGGTACCTCTCTTGATTCATGTGTGTGCGTAATGCGAGGCTAAACGAATGGACGAGTGGGGAGGAGCTATCGAAAGTTTTGGGGAAAACATCGAGGAAGAGAAGGACGCTGCGTTTGTGAGGCAGGGGAACGGAGGAAAGGAGAGAACGTCGTTCGTCAAAGCAATGAAAGGCTATATGTACACAAGGTAACTTCGGTACGGTGACATTTCCGATATACTACTAGTTAATCATTAGGAATAAACTTTACACATGGCTCTCTCTCTCTATAAATCGGATTATGAAACTGTCTCGGGGGAACAGGGAGAGTAGGAGGAAAGGGGAGAGAGGAGGAGTAGGGAGATATGAAGGGACACACAATATATATATTATACAGCCGTTATGACGTTAATGAATCGATTGACCGGCTAAAAAAAACAGATTTCTCCATGTAAAAAGTGATGCTGGCGTATGACGTCTACTACACACATACGTAACAACCGAGAATTATGTGTATCTATAATTTTTGAATGCTCGACGCGCCGGCGTATAAACGTCCCTTATCCATCCGTATTTCTCTTTTCCTTCTCTTTAATTAATTTCATTCGCGAAACGCAACAAAACGTGTCCGAATTGCCTCGCGCCGCTTCGCATATCCTTCTTTTCTCTCTTCCTCTTACTCTTTCTCTCACACACGCAACTCTCTCTCTCTCTCTTTCTCTCTTAGATAACACATCCTTCCTACCATCCTATCGTTTACGCGAGAAACTTCGTCCCGAGAATCTCCGTTTCGCGTTGCGAGAGCTTCGGTTACACGAGGATGCGCTCGCGCGCGCCGGCACACATATACATCCTTCTCTCTTTCTCGCCTTTCTCTCTCACGCTCTCTTACTCTCTTTCGAAAAAAGCGAACCACCAACGTGGTGACGACGACACCGACGACGAAGAAGGGCCGCGCCACTTTGGCCCGTCCACGAGGCGCGACTACGACGACGTGCACATGACGTGCGTATCCACCTCCTGTTACGAACAACTTGCCGAGCCGACGCCGCGTTCAAAACTCGGCGAATTCCTTGGCGCACTTCTCCGTCAACGAGATTCTCAGGGTTTCCTCCTCATAATCATCGAAGTTGCTGGTGTCGCCTGGTCCCTTGCAGCGCGGTATGAACGGCGCCTCTATTCGCTTCTGGAAGACGGCTATCCAGTCAGTGCTGGCGAACCACTTGTGGCCCTTGATGTCGTTCACGCCCGCTTTGAGATTGCCGTACCTCTTGGTGAGATCAACCTGCAGCAGGTTGCGCAGCAGATCCTTCAAGTCGGAACCAAAGTGCGAGGGGAAGCGTGGCTTGCCGCTCACGATCTTCTCATAGATTTGGATCGGTTGATCGGCGAAGAATGGAGGATATCCTGCGGCCATCTCGTAAACCAGAACGCCCAGCGCCCACCAATCCACGGCCTTGTTGTAGCCCTTGCTGAGGATGATCTCGGGCGCCAAATATTCTGGGGTGCCGCACAGAGTCCACGTCCGACCCTGTACTCTTTTGGCGAAGCCAAAATCGGTGACCTTGAGGTAACCTTGTGAGTCGATCAACAGATTCTCCGGTTTCAGATCCCGATAGATCAGGTCAAGGTAGTGTAGATACTCGAACGCCAGTACAATCTGAGCCGCGTAAAAACGCGAGTGCGGCTCCGAGAAGCGGCCGACCTTGCGCAGGTGGCTGAACATCTCGCCACCGGGCACATACTCCAGCACCATGTACAGGTAAGAGTTATCCTTGAAGTGGAAGCGCAATGATACGAGGAACGGGAAGCTGATCGCCTGCAGTATCCTCTTTTCGTTCAGCGTGTGCTCCACCTGCTTCAACTTGACGACCTTTTGCTTGTCGAGTATCTTCATGGCGTAATACTCCTTGGTTGGTTTGTGCTGAACGATCATCACGCGACCAAATGAACCGGTGCCCAAAGTCTTGATGCGCTCAAAGTCGTCGAGAGCGGCGGTGTTGGTTGGATTCTTCTTCCATTTGTCCTCGAATTCCTTCTTCGCCTTGTCGAGAAACTCCTTGACGCTCTCGGCGGCATCGACCTTCTTGTTAGCAGTCGCGGCATTGTTGCCCATTTTAGCCGCGCTGATGCCCGAGCCTGCCAGGGCAGCTCTACGGGACTCGAGATAATCCAGAGGACTGCTACGTCTTCGTCGGCGTACGTCCGTGTCCGCCGAGCCTGCCAGGGCTCTGCCGAGCTCCGGTTTCCTCAGAATTTTTGCCACCTTCTACCGCGCGCTGCTGGTGGCCAGTTGTCACCTCGTCGCACCTCGAAAACTAGACGAAGAGACAAGGGTAACGACGATAACGACGGATCTTCGCGTAGCGTTATGTCCTTGTACCCGAACCAAGTCCTTCGAGGAGATTTTTCGCGAGGAACGCGACGATGACCTCGCGACACGCTGGAAAGGCGACAGATCGCACGCGAAGAAGAAAGATAGAGACAGGCACGCACACTCGCGCGATTATCACACGGTACAAAAACGGGTTACACACACATACACGCAGGAGGAGAGGCGCGCGCGCGAGCGCGGCACGAAAGGGCACTCTCCCGGCGCAACTCCCGAATCCGTCCTCTCTTTCTCTTACACTCTCCTCACGGCTTGCCTTCCCTGCTGTCGCCGATATTATATTTCTCCCGGCGAATGTCACCACACTCCGCAAACGGTGCTCGCCCGAGAGTGAGAGGGGAAGGGGCGAGGGAGAGATTTCTCCTCCGTCGTCCTTCGGCGAGGCTCCCGACACCCGGAGAATTGGCGCGTCGGAAAAAAAATGGGTCAGCAGCGATCCTCGTCCGCGACTCGCGCCATCTTCCCTGTCAATTGTGCCAGTTAGTCGTCGTTGTCGTCCAGCACGGCTGCCGTTTCTCTCTCTTTCTTTTTCTCTCGCACGCTCGTGCCGTTCTGTCCCACCCGTTTCAATGTCCGTCTATTCGGCCCGCTCCGTTTCTCGAATACGGCCGATTACTATTGTCTCAGTCTCATATCCCGAGCAAAGTCACAGTCAGCGTAAGACTCCGTTGATTGTCACTCACACGTACGGTAGAGCTCACTTGCGCGCGTTTAATATCCGAAGGAACGAAATGCACACTGATTATATGTGAATCGCGATCTCGTTTTGACGTGACAACAGCAGTCGAACGACACTCCCGAGGATCACACGTTTCCACTTACCGTTCGTTCATTCGTTCGTTCTCGCCAAGTCCTTGTCCCCCACAGTCACGTTCCTCTTCGCGAACGAAGACAGTGACAGTGGATCTGGAGAGGAGTATTATTGGACGTCTCGTCGGGCGAGGAAGCTACTCGCGACGCGCACCTCGCTTCCTCGCGCCCCGGCCTCGGCACGTATGTAATCGAGCGCGTACGACGCGCACAGCCGATGTCGTCGGGGGTTTTTGCTCTCACGGCGATATCACTTCGCGTTCGCGTCAGCACCACGGGAGGCGCACGGCGCTAACAACACCGTTGGTCCAAAGATTGTCGTGGACTCTCGCACGCGTCGTCGGCCAAACAACGACGGCGACGGCGACGATGACGGCGATGACGTCGGCGGAGACGGCTACAACCGTGCCTAAAGATGGCGACGCGACACTTCTTCCGCTCGCTCGTTCGTTCGGGGGGTTTTTCGCACGAGTGCGAAAGTGACGAGATGCCTCTCCGGGAGACGAGAGAGCTACTGTGCGCCGCGAGTCAGCTGTTGCTTCCTCCTGTCACCGAGAGATGTAGCATCGTATGGGAGCTGCGCCGAATCGACAGATGCTGCCACCACGATGAGGTACTCGGAACTAAGCACTGAGGTGCGATCGAGCTGGTCCGAGAATTATCTCTCCTCGGCGATGTTCGTGCGACGTCACGTGATGAACACGCGTGTACAAAAGCGGAACGTCGCTGCGTCTCTCCGAGCGGCCATTTAGACAATTTTTCAGATTCTAAAATCGCATTTTAATCCGATATCGCTTACGTACACATCACATACACGTTAATTAATGCGAATCATTGACGTCCGTAATCGAAGTTTATGCGGCAGTCTTGGAGAAATTGAAAAATATATAGTAAGGTATAATTAAACGGAGATTAATAAAACATATGTTTAATGATTATCGAAATTTCTGTCTAAGATGGCATTAAAGTTTATATTAATCACATTTTTTTACATTTGTCAGTTGATTACATCTTCATTATAAAGAATATTATCCTTGAACTAATCTATTATCTATACTTTTATCAAAAAAAAAAAAAAAAAAACTATCGAAACATGTATAGCTCGAATTTGGAAAAAGAATAGCCCTGACCCGATTTCTTCATTCTATTCTCTACATCTCTCCTTTCTTTAAAAAATACCGATCGTTCTGTAAAGTCAGGGCCCTGGAGCTGTCTCGAGTCAGCCCTGATCGCACGACGAGCTCCGAGAAGATGATTGTGTCACGTTCTTCGATTCCGAGGACGGCCCTCTGAGTCAGCCGACCGAAAAACTTTAACATCGTGTATCCCGTCAAGGTTGTTTCTGAAATTTGGAAGCGCTCCGGAGGTCACACGCCCGCCACGATCGCGCTTTTATCTCCGTCGCGGATAGCGCGTCACGTCGTGAGGATTCTCGCGAGCGAGTCTCGCGCTTGACTTTTATCGCTTGGAAAACGAACGAAGGAGACACATAGAACGCACACATAACCGCCGAGCATTATCGCGTGCAATCTAATGCCGTACCCGATATGCTGTCGCCCGTTACGACGTCGCGATAAAAATTCACTCTCCCGCAAATTCTCGCGTGCGTGTCTGCGAGAGCGAAACCTTTCTCTGCCGTTACTATGCTACACGCCTCCGTCGAGGCTCTTTTATATACTCTTATTCGACTATTTACACTGCAGAGATTCGCGAATTTATCATTTGCTAATAGCGAATTTGATTGGATGGGATCGTAGTATTACCATTACTGAATGTCAAGAGAGTTAGATCGATACGCAAAATTTATTAAAGTACTAACCACAGCGAAACTAGCATAAAGTTCGTCAGATAATGTGTTGAAAAAATGATATTTTTCAGCGCGTATGCTTTGATGCTATCCTTTTCTTCTTTCAACAATGTGTGATATTCATCTATAATTTTTTTATCGCGAGTCGTTTACGCGTTTGCTTTCATCTCTTTAATTTCTTAATTAAAAGATATTTCCGTAGCGCCAGTTAATTTATGTTGCATTCAGCTTCTGTGCAGATCAAGAATACAACCCGGCGCTTTATCATAATAGTATTTCTTATCGCAGGATTATCGAATCTCGCAGGAGAGGTCGAGCGAGTCATCCATACAAATGGAATTAAACGAAAATTAAACGAGAATTACTTCATGCATTACGTGTGCAATATATTTTTGTAAGCAATACGTATTGCTACTTAAAAAAATTTCATCGCTTGGTGTTTGGAGATAAAACACAGCAATCATTGTACGAGTGAAATCGGCCGTTTTAATTCAATTCGTGAAATTATTAGATGTATAGAGCCTCGAAAGTATTTACGTAAAAGTGTTTGTATCGTTATACAATGTTCTTTCATAGAAAAACGTCAGTCTTTTAAGACTTCTCGCTCGGCCTCTTTAATTTCGGTGACACGTGAAAATACCTATTAAAAGCGAGCGCGAGAAAGACGAATAAATCGGTCCTCTTTACGTGCGAGTACTACAAATGTCATGTCGTGTGAGAACGCCGCATAGAATATCACGGTCAGGGAATAACAGACGAGACTTGTTGCTGTCAGTCACGTCAACGGGGGAACCGGTTCGAGAGGCCCAGAATCGAATAAACGTGCGATGATATCGCAATCGAGCGCGTGCGTTATAACACGAGAGTTTCGGCGGGGACGTCGTTACCGGCGACAACGGCACTGGTCTATTAATAATGATCGACCGGATATCGCGGTATCGAACCGTGGTAGATAGGTAGGTAGATAGGTAGGTGTACGGAAGGTTGAACACCCGCTGACCTGTGATAATCCTTTGCCGATTAGTTTCCAACTGTAGATAGAGGCGGCGCGGTTTTAGAACGGTCAACCGACAGGAAAGCCGGAGAGAGAGGGAGGAAAAAAGAAAAGAGAGAAATAGGGGTGGCCTAGAGAATGGGATGAGGGGACGGGACGCGAGGAGAAAACGGGACGAAGCGCGAACCGGTTGCCCGCGAGTCCGAAAGGTACGATCGGGTCAGGCCAGCTCGAACACACGCGGCATTTTCGTACGAAACACCGCTGTGTTGTGAACGTTACGCTGGATATATAAAGGCAGACCACAAGATACATATGCGTGGCGTATATATAAATTATATCTACGTCGAGAATTTTATACCGCTGAACGGCTATAATAATAACTGGCTGATTAATCGAGCACAATATAGATTTAAAAATATTGGTTTATCGAATGAGTATCTTGGAAATAGGCAACCTACTTGACAGGAGAAAAAGATGTTTTATATCTGAAGAAATAGATAATATTCTAGTAATACATTAAAAATAATACGTCAATTTTCATATAATTTCACGTTATTATAAATTTACAGTTAAAAAATTGCTAGTATTTTTTGATGTACATTTTTATAATTAATAAAATATAAAATGGCAATACACGTCCTTAATTTGACTCGAAATTTTCTTTTTTACAATCTGATTTTTCATATATATATATATATGTATAAATGTATTATTTGTGTACTTTATGTCACGTGCACCTCTCTTGTTTATCACAAAAATAGCCCACATAATTTGCATGTATGCCACTGCCGTTTGCGTGTTCCAATATTGTTGGGGATACACAAAGGACCTGTGGGAGTTTGCTTGTACTGTTTAGGGTTAAGCCCGGTTTGATTCTACCCTACAGGATGCGCGCGTCCACGCGCTCTCTATTGATTCCATGACCCGAAGCACCGAGCCAATTTGTCGAAGGGAAGCACGTTAGTTTCTTACGTGGAACATCTCGCCGAGAAAAGATGAAATGAGAAATTATAAAACTAAAGCAATAAAAATAAAGATAGAAAATTTTCTTCCAAAATTTTGTGTCAAATTTCATAAATACAATTCTACGAGTATAATAATGACTATAAAAAAAAAAACATTATTTTTTCAATTCTTTTTAAAAATCTCTCTCGTATATTATTTATCAAAAATATAGACTTTTCCTATAAAGTGTTGTTTAAGTTATTCCGAAATGTTTTGCAGATGCATCTCATTATCTTAATATACATGGTCGACTCAAATTTTTTATTCGTTTTCTTCTCATCTCAATATACAGAAATTTAATTATTATCTACAACGAGATAAAATCTATCTTTTAAAGAATACTTTTCCTTAAAATTCAGCTTCTTTTGTAATATACTATATGCTCTACATGCGAATTATTTAATAGGTTCCTTTACGCCTCGCGCGCGCTTTCACAGAGACTTTGTATAGATCGTCGCGAAAACGCAATACTGAGCTCGTATCCTTGAGATGGTATTTATTCGGGGCGCTATTAATAAGCGTATTCGTATGTAGGCTCCACTGGAAATACATGTCGACCACTGCCGGTATATTTCCATTTCTAATTCTGATTTCTCTCTCTTTCTCTCTCTGTTTCTCTCTCTCTCTCTCTCTCTCTCTCATTCCCTCTTTCTCTCTCTATCGCGAAAGCGTAAACACGAATTATCATTGGGAAACCTAAAACTACCCTATCCGAAAGTGCATGGCAAAGTGCATTTTAATAAGAGCGACGTATCGCCGAAGCAAAGAGAAAATTTGGTCCAGCGAAATGAAAATTTAGATGTCCCGCACTGCTATCTTTAGCGATCTCGATACTGCAAAAGCGAATATAGGTTACTGTCATTGGAATAGACCCGCGGTCACATCCACTGACCCAGTAAAAAACGAGCTCGGCTCTTATCGAATACTCGCGAGTTTCGAGCAAGCCCGTCACCGTGAAACGATTGTACCGACAGCCAGATAATCCTTAACATAATCAACGCAAATGTCATTAATTTATTACGACGGCTTGCCACAAGTGATTACGTAAGGATTCCGAAATAAAAAAAAAAAAGAGACAAGCCACTGCCACAAATTTGTCTCGACGAAAACATGTGGGAGAGAAAAAGGAAGAGAAACAGGGAACGAGAGAAAGAAAGAGAGAGAGAACGCGCAAAGATGAGCTAAAGAACGAAAAGGAGCAAATATTCCATTCTTATAAACGCATATTCGATTTTCTTTCCTCCGTGAAAGTTTGATCGAAAATTTCGAGCGGGTCTATAGACTCGAATCAAGTCGGTTTCGAAAGATACTCGGAAGGAGGCATCTGGCCACCTCGCCTCACCTGTACGGCAGCTGCTGCTCGCTCTGGTTATCTTCGTGCTTACGTGGACTGCCAGCACGTGTGCCAGAACAAAAAATATATTTACGGAACGGACGAAAAGACACGCTGCTGCAAGTGTGGCACAGCCAAAAATTGCGCGCGCTCACAATGACGATTAATAAAAAGTATTCCATGTTATATAAATAATTCAAAGAGAGAGAACGCTTTTTATAAAAATATATTATCCTTAGAATATAAATTTGTCTTCTGATGTCTTTATTATGTTCTCGTGGGAATTAAATTAGAATAAATTAATAAATTTTCCTTATATTCTTGCTCAATTTTTACATTTATCAAACATTCAGCTAACACACGATTAATCGTCGAATTAATTACCGTAACTAATAACGACTCGCCTTAAAAAGCACGATTATTATAATGATAATTACGTCCTGAATAAATAGTAATTTCAAAAGAAGTTATTATACACATGTATGTGCGCTTTTTCGCGATATTTCCCTCCCATTGATATTCCGCGATAAAAGATTCTTCGAGAAAGCGGAAGCCTATAGGCTGTAGCCTATAAGGGATAGCTATACGTAACCGCAACCTGTTTCTAAAAAGAGATCGAGTGTCCGCTCGAGAGGGCCGATTTCTCCGGCGACCCGCAACGTTATTGCAGTCTTACGAGGAAAACGTCGCGTTTATCGAGTTCGAGAGCAACCTGTAACATGGACTTGAAGGCGGCGAGCAGCACGATACGTCGCGCTCGTCGCGCACCTTTCCCGCACACCGGAAGTGCTGCCATGCCGCGAAACTTCTAGAACTTTCGCAAGCACGCCGCGCATAGACGCGATTGTCCGGATGCTCGAGCCTCGCGTTACGAGCGAGCGAGAACGATCTAATCGATGCGGCGAATTATTCGACGAGGCATGAAATTCGCACAATCGCGCCAAACGAATTACGCGATTCGTTCGACTTGAAAAATAAATCGCCGGAAATGTACGAATTTTTCGATGCTAAACGAGTTGTAATTGTGGATGTCCCGGGTAGAAGGGACGCGGCTAAAGAAGGGGAATATCGTCGAGACATCGAAATGATGTCGCTACCTTCGCTGATGGAGCGAACTTTGCGCCGCGAATAATGTCCGCGTTTGCGCGACGTCGTTATTACCTTTATTTTATTCGCTTTCGATGGCGTTGGCGTGGATAGTAATCGTAATACGTTTTCATGCTTTCGAACGTGATCTCTCTCTTATGTATAAGACTGTTGTACTTTGGCACTACTCACTGTCATCTATGATCTATCCTCGTATCCCTCCACTGTAACCTCGCTTCGAAGATATAACTGCGATGTCGTGTCTTTTTCTGAAATTCGAATAAATAAAAAAAATAATCAATATCCTTAGATATATTTTATTTATATTATATATTGGATTCCGATGGATTTGTCTTTGTAAAGCTTAGGATCAGCATACCTGATGCGAACGATATTTTTACAAATCATAATGTTACACGATAGAATCGCACGATAACGGCGGAAAAAACAGGACGCATTGAATAAGATATGAGGAACAAGGAATAAATATAACGGTTACGTTCGCAATAAACGATGTATCGATGTATAGGAATTAGGAATTGACCGACACAAACTTCAGTTGTTGAAAAAATATTAACCCATATCTCAATAATCGCATTAACATTTTCACGAATAAAGAAATATAGCTTTATACAATGTAAAAAACTAACTAATAAAATTATTATACTAAATAAAAAAACATCAAATTAAATTCAACAGCAAGTGTACGCGTTATATATTTCTTATCCGTTTTCTTCTCGATTACGTTCGATAACATTATTATAATATTATAATAGCAAGAAAACCTTAGATATACAATAACGTTGAAATAAAGACGATATTATACAACGCGATAACGCAGTTATTCGCGTTAAGACATTAAGAATCGGGAGGGCTCGATTTCCTTTGTAGACGCGAGAAGTGAGACGCGAGCACGGCGCGCGCGCAGGCGAGACAACGACGCGACGGTCGCGCCATCTGTAAACGAGCGGGAAAGAAAAGCGTTTGAAGGCCGCCGGCCCGCCGGCCGGGCCGGAGTCGCTCGGGTCTCGGGCGAATCAGTGCGCGTTTCCCTCTGCCATTTGCGCGTCGGTACGCGGCAGCGGTGTTACCGGAATCTCCGACGTGTGCTTACCGGTGCGTAGAAGACGCGTAACCGCCGTGTAGATTGAGAGGTGTGCTTTTTACAGATTCGGTGCTATTCGTGCGTGGATTTCTCGCGATCAAATCGATCGATATGGCGGACACAGAGGCCAAGTGAGTATATACATGCATCTACCAGTGCATAAATACGCGGTATCGATTCGTCGACGAAGAAAAAAATCGCGCGACCGCGCGCGTACGGCGTCGGTTCCCTTTGGCGCGCACGAGATCACGTTTTCGCTCGATCGGACGATCTTGCGTCGATTTTTCTCTCTTCGGGATTATCATCATCGCCGTCGTTATGATTATTGGATTATTTTCTCATCGCCCTTGTCCGTTTGCTTTCAAATTATCGCGAAGATACTCGTGGAATCGTTGCGAGAAAAGTTGGCGACCACGAGGAGAAGGGGCGACGTGCGGTTCGCGCGGGAGGAGGATCGAGCGTTGTTCCTCTCTCTCTCTCACTACAATATCTTCGCCACGATGATATTCTCGGGCCGATTCGCGGTACGCTTAACGATCGTTGGAAATTACCTGCCCTCGCCTCTGCGCGCGCTACGCGTGCTCTACTTGCGGCGATTTTCATGGCGGCTTTATCGTCGTCCCCGCGTCGGATCCTCTCGCCCTATCTCTCTCTCTCTCTCTCTCTCTCTCTTTCTGCTCACCGTCCCCCGCGACCGCCCGCCCTCGCACGATCAAAGACGAGCGCATCGTGGACGATCGGCAGCGGCCTCGTATTCCTTTTGTCCCTCGCTCTCGGCCACTTCGCTCGTTTGTTTACGTCGCCTATATAGATGACATACGGCGCGCGCGCACACACACACACATACATTCATACAAACAAATCGTACACGCGCAACACGTTTTCCGTGTGAACTACCCTCGTCAGAGAGAACGTCAGAGTAAATACACGAGAACGATTTTCTTTCCTTGTCTTGTCGCGAGAAAACAATGTTTTTTTTTTTTTCACGTGACTCGTTCATTCTCATCGAGAGAAATCATCATCGTATAGCCGTCGGTCCTTTCTCCGCCACGCGCGTCGACCTGAAAGCGGTCGACGACGTATCGATCTGTTGGTTCGCGTCGATTAGACGTCCCTAAAGATAACGTGACGACGATGGCAAGCGGTTTATTTATCGCACGATATTTCCCGCGGAAATCCTTCATCAAGCCAAGTATATACACGATATAAGATGAGATCAAAAATTTTGATCTTGGTGAAAAAACGCGCGAGAAAAGTCCAGAGAGAAGATTTATATATTTATATCCATCTTTAATCAATTATGTATCGGTTTCAATACTGCTTTCAAGATGAATAATAGCGGTTAGGGATAACGGCATTCTTTACGTTTCTACGCACGCGTAAAAAGACCGATGTTGAAAGAGAGAATATAAAGAGAACGCGTGTATATTGCATGTTATGTATTATATGTGTATATATATATATATATATATATATATATATATATATATATATATACCTATATATACCATACGCAAGCACGATTCGTCACACTGAAACCTTCGGTGCGGATTATGTGAATGTGCGATGGTAGTGGTAGTAGTAATAGTGTAGTAATAGAAATAGTAATGGCGGTGGTTGTTTTGGGACATGGAGACCTGAAGGGGAAAGAGGGAAGGAGGATAATATTAACCTCACTAGATGTCGCCACAGTTGGCGGCGTCCCTATTTCCTACCTTATATCGTTGAGAGCTAGCCAGCCAGCCACTGTCAAAGTCACTGTCACTGTTCTCCAATTTACATACGATTTTGTGTAGCTATATTGCGGATAAACTTAAAATGTTATTAAAGATTTGAAAAATACAATCAACAGGTTGGCTTTATAACCTAGGCTTGACGTTGATTTCAAAAAAATTCCTGTGTATCTTTAGCAGATTCCTTTCTAGGCTTTCTAGGCAATTTATAACTGTCCATAACATTCTAAAATAATTTTAAATAGAATTGAAAAAGTCTGTGATAGCAAATTTATGAATTTCTTAAGAACCTTGAGAAATACTTGGTAGGAGTTCTAGCACTGCCCTCAATATCACTAAATATTTATAGGAAATTAATTAGATCTAGAATCAAATATGGAGCTTTCATCTGAAATATCATATTGCAATATTTATTGGAATAAAATTAAAGTTATCCAAAACCAGGCAATTAGATTGAAACAGAAATTGTTGTTCATGAACAGCTAAAAGATCTCTCGATTTTAGGTAGTGCAAACAATCTCAGCTTTAAATTTTGAACCAGCAAAGATTCTATATTCTCATGTGAAACAATGGTTATAATTTTTTTTGTGTTATGTAAAATATGCTATACTTATATTATTGCTTATTGTTTCCAGGGAAACCAAAGTCACTACTCCTCAGAAAAAGGTAGTTGAAGAGAAAGTTGTCGAAGAGGAAGTTGTTGATGAAGATTCAAAAGCATCTGAAAATGGGGACACAAAAGAAACCAAAGAGAATGGCTCAAGCGAGGAGAAAGAAGTTGATGAGAAAGAAGCAGAATCTACGGAAAATGGGGATTCTACAGGTATTTATTAAAAGATATTGTCATATAATTAGAATTCAAAGAGAAACGCTTGTAGTAATTAATATATTTCTTTTTTTTTTATTTAATTTTAGATGCTCCTGCCGATAGCTGTTGCGTAAAGAGGAAATCAACGGCTGGGGCTGATGCAGCAGAAGATGCACAGGATGGTGCGAGTCCCGAGAAAAAATCGAGACTCGATGAAAAGTGCGTCGAAGCCGAGAATAACGGTGATGCAGAGGAGGCCACGGCCTAATATTCTCTTATGTTTATTATTGACAGACAGACCTAATCTATAGACGCAATTTTAACTACCGAGTGTGAAGCCAGGCAGATCATCTGTGCATTTTCGGAAAAAAGATGGCGAGTATATAAGAGAAAAAAAAAAAAATACAGAAAAAAGAACATTTGATGTTTATTGCATTAAAGACTTTCTGTGTTCAGGATGCTTGTGTGTCTTTCACAGTATTTCTTATAATAAATTGGCAATATCGAAAGGAATCCGACATTTATCAAGAAATCATGGTTACATGTGATTAATATAAACCTTAAACCGTGTTCTCTCTGTACTGGCATCCACTGCATACATATTATATATTCACTTAGCGTTAGAATTTTAAAATAAGGAAGTATACTGATAATGTTTAGAAATAATATATTTCTAATTCATCAAGAGAGACAAACGATGGTGCGGTGTCTGGAAAATGGGTACATTGTGCAACATAATATTTCCACCTACTGCTAGTCCTCATTGTTTCCGACGCACAGACATATATTGTAGCTTATACATATAGACACACACACACACCTTGGACTATACATTGGAGATAGAATACGGATATTTTTCTGCGAATCAAAATACATTCCCGAAAATAGATAATGACTTGTAATGTTACGACTGTTCGCCGATAAGAAACTGTTAAGAGAGCGTCATTTCTATAGCTGACATTAAACATACATATTTAAATATTTTATTTAACTGTAACTTTTACAAGAAAAACTGGACAGTTTAGACTTTAGGTAAACTATTTTGCATTAAATTCTGCTAACACATATAATGTGTTTATGCAAAAATGATTCTTTTCTTCTTTTTTCAAGAAATTACTTTCCAAAAGAGATCTATTATCTATATGTGATTTCTGAAACGTGTGTGGTCGTTTTTAAAAACTATAATATATTTCTTTTTATTGTATAATTTGTCTTACAAGGCGTGCAGTATATACATAATTTGTCTTTTACCACGGTGTCGTACATTGTGCTCTTGGCATCATTAATGCTTTTTTGCTTGAAAATATCTGCTTTTGAGGCCAATAATAGCTAGACGCATCGCATCGTAGTTTTGTATAGAATTATATACACAAATGCATTTTAGTGAATCAATTAGTAAAAAATACACAATCATACGCGTTAAATGAAATTTTATATTCTTATAATTTTTTTTATTAATTTGCGCAATTTTTTCATATTAGATTTGTAGAAAAGACATTTTAGTAATAATGTATTAAAGCAACAACTGTTTTTTAGAGTTAGAGAGAAAATGTATAATATATTTTAATATTAAAATTGTTATATTTAATAATACATCCGATTGTGTATTTTTTACTAACTATAAGGCATTTGTATATATATTTTATATGTACATATTCATATTCATTATATTCATATATACATGAATATGTATATTATATACAAATATTAATTATATGAATATTTTTTTAATCAACAGTGATGCATAAATAACTAGATGCGATGTATCTAGCTTTTATTGGACTCGAAAACGGTTATTTTCAGGTGAGAAGAATTAATGATGTCTATGTATGTATACAAACATTAATGAGTAAAAAGAATTGGTTTGAATTTTAATAACATATTAGAAAATTATAGTCTGATAAAAATTGCAGTTGCCATAAAGTTGGAAAAATTATTACAATTTTAAAATTGATTGATTTAATTAAATTCATATTAGCTATTGATTTGTAAATTATATTCAAAATAATTAAATAATTGTCAGACAAGTTATCACTTTCCTTTAGTTGCGTTTGTAATGTTATATTAGTTTCAAAAGTTCCAATATTTTATTTATCGCAGAAATATCTCAGTCATACAACAATTGTTTGTATAATTTTCAACATTATTTTGTTTGCAATAAATATAATTGTCAATCAGTGGAGGTAATAAATGTATGTTTAAGATTTAAAATGATAAAAATGTGTTCAACAGCTAATACAAATAAAGATGGTTCTCTATATTGCATAAAATTTATTTCCTCCTATACAGTGATAATATTAGCATAAAATTTTTCAAAAATATGTTTATATACAAGACAATATGTATTATTTTTTTCATTTACAATCCTGAATACTTGCTGTAATTATATATTTTGCAGACATATGAAAAAGAAGATATTTCGAACAAAACGTATTTGTGTGACAGTAGCATATCACTCGCATATATAGATATTAATTTTATATATAATTTCGTGTAATCGTTTTAATAAAATTCGCGGGTAACCACTTTAAGTGACAAAGCAAGAGCCATCTATCATGCAAGTGAAAACTTGCCATTGTAATTGTTTAGATTTTAGATAATGACAATATTAGATACTTTCATAGTACTAACATGCAGTTATATTTAATTATTAATTGTATTTTGTTTGAACAATTTATAATTTTTCGTTTAATGATATATGTATAAATTTTCTTACGTTAAAAAGTGTGTTTCAATCTCCTCTAAAAATGTTGCGGCCGTTTTTCTCTAAACCAGGTAAGGTTATGTTGATCAAATGTTTATTACATCAAATTATTTTCTGTTTTTATGTAATAAAATATTAAGATTTGCAAAGTATGCCAGATCGAGGTAAATAATGATTATATTTATATTGTCATCAGATAGATGATTTTGAAGATTTGTAATTGAATCTAATCTATGTAGTTTAATGAAAATATATTAGAAAATCATGTTATCTGCAATCTATAAGTTGTAAAAAAGAAACATCAATTACTTATTCAACAACTTTATTAATTAGGAGAAAGTATGTGGCAGGAGGATAAGCCTGATATTGATGCCCACTCGTCAACACAATTTGTTTACAATGCGCATCATTCACTTGCACTTGACATGCAGCGTCAACGATTACCCATATTTAAAAATAAGGATCATATTATTTATTTATTGGAGAAATATCAGACCTTGGTTTTAGTAGGCGAAACAGGCTGTGGTAAAAGCACACAAGTGCCTCAGGTGAGACTCAAATGTGTAATTTATATCTTTTAGATAAGAACACTTAGAATCTGTAGTGCCATATTTATTGTATTTATATAAATATTTTAATTTCTATAAATATAAAAATTAATAGATATTTGCAAACTATCTCATTAAAACAGTATCAAAAAGAGAAAAGAAATGATTCCTTTATTCAAATTATAAAATTCTGTGGCATCTTCTTGAATTATTTATTTCTTCTAAAGATACACACAAGTTATTAAAAAAATAATTTTATTACTCAATTAGATATTTTTACTCAATTAGATTTTTTATGCTCCGTCCTATATATATATACTCTCTCTCCTAGAGTCTATATAGACTCTCTCTCCCTATGTATATATATTCACATATATTTGCTTATATGACACGATATCATATCTGTTATATTTGATAATGTATCACATGATATCCTATCTTTAATATCACATAATACAATCTAAATATTCTGAAAATGGTTAAATTTACAAAATTTTATTGCATATATTGTTGGAAATTATTATCCAACGCAATCTATATTTATATACCAAAAATATACAAGGAATACAATATTTATCATGTTGGCCTCAAACACTGAATAAGTTGTTGTCATCGATTATTCACGCACTATGGAAATAAATATTTTTATTCTCGCCTTGCGATTTACATTCAGTGATAGATGTGACAAACATTATTAGCAATAGCATTTTCCATTTGTATACATATATACGACCTCTTGACATCTCAGAATGAAATTCAACACCGCGCAATTCTATAAATAGAATTTCACGTACGGGAGTTCTGTAGGTCTTATGATTTAACTATAAAGATTTAACCGTGGAGATGGCCTTCAGAGATTCGAAGAAAGTATACGAGAAAAGACGCTTCTCTTGCTTCTTCTGTCATTCTTATCGTGTTTGTTTTATTTCTGGAGCTCCTTTCTCTGCGATCAGTACATTTTAACAGTCCGCGTCAATATCCGGTGGGCGCGTCGAGTTTTCTTGTATTGGATTAGAAATAGCCGTGGGTCGATCTCTAATATTGACCTATTATAGAATGGAGTGAAGCCTGTGATCGAGGTAACAACGGCATGACGGCTTGACGGCAAGCTATCTCTCTGTCTCTTTTTTCCCCTCTCCCCACCGTCCCTCTCTCTCTCTCCTCTCCGTTAAGCGTGGCGCGACCGCGTGGCTCGACGATTGTACGACGATCGACGACCCTGAAAGAGAAAAAAAAAAGTCAGTGGCGGGATACACGCGCGTGTCTGACTGCTGTGTCCCTAGCTCTTGTACCAGATAGAGCGAAAACATTGGACGACGCGACGCCATAATCTGATCTATGAGGAAGCCTAAAGTTATATACTGATAACGGTTACAATTAAGAAACATATGAAATATTTCAGAATATCGCGCGACTACGACACGACAGAATGAAATTCAATGTGCAAGAGTATATCTCCAATTTCGACGTCGAGAAGTGATTTTAATTTTTATTACAAGACAGTGTCAGTGTTTATTATTGAACATCGCATCACCAGGTCAGTTTTTTACGATGCAAGAAACGATTTTCTTCAAGCTATTAACGCTTTATTACATCAAGATGAAAATATGACTCATCGAAAAATATCGTGGAATGTATTCAGAAACGAGAAGAAGTTTTATCGTAAGAATATTCCCCTGGCAATCGATCCGTGCCGAAGCAATGAAAATGTACATACTTTGATAAGATTTTCGTGAGACGTGACGCCCATTCCCATACAAGCTGAATTCAGAACATAACAACGCTAACTGATAAAGGATAATAATCGATCGTGACAATAAAATATACAAGCTCTTTTTTTTAACTAAATCAAGAAATAGCGATATGAAATAATTAAAGTTAAATTAAAGAGTTAGTATGCTAATTGACTGAAAACAAGAATATTAAGAGAAATAAAACAACAAGTGATGCAATGACGCAATTTTCGAAGATGTGGTTGCCTATGCTAATCAACAAGACATTCCTGGTGCTTCTGCTGTTATTCTTAGTGTATTTCATCGGAATGGATCTACTACTTTACTTCAGGGTGCAGGATTACGATGTGCGTCCGCGCGTCGAAAACGATACGCGGATTTCGTCGTATTCTTCGCCAATCTTGTGCGATGTGAATCCGATTTGTACGGTGACGGTGAAAGCCATGATGTTGGATCATCCTAATCACTACATACTGAGTCCCCTGGCGAGCCTGATAGATCACCTGCTGGGCATCAGTCGTCTTTGGACGTGGCTGACGCCGAATATCATCAGCGTATCTCATGTAGTGGTGGCTATAATTGGGGCCAGATACATCACACGGAATTCTCTCTCTCACAGACGAGTAGGTGCCATCCTGTTTCAAGTCAGAGTCTGGCTGGATAATCTGGACGGCCACGTAGCCAGGATGAGGCTCAATATTGTCGGCGAGAGATCGGATTTTGGCTCCATCGGTTACTTTGTGGACGGTGTTTGCGATGGCCTCGGCTGCATCGCTCTCGTGGTTGCGGTATTTCTATTTTTGAAACGCAATTCCAATCGCCGCGCCGGCTACGAACGACTGCCCATTCGAACGTCATTGACGTCCAGTACCGTCTCCTCCGTTCCGTTCTGGAAATCGCCCTTGTATAACATGTTAATGGTGGGTCTGCATTTTTCCCTGACGAGCATCGCTTGGAATCGATATATATCCGTATATCAGGATCTTTTGGAGACCGACAGCAGTATTCTTCCGATCAACCGAAAAGATCTCTATGATAGGCAAACCATCGTCTTCAGGAGCCCCTCGTTCTGGGCTATCACACTTGCCTGGAAGACCTTCAATTTCCACGCGATGATGGATTTCATGCTTCTGTCAATATTCCTCGATCGCATCTGGGAATACGTTAGACTTGTATGGTGGCAGCTACCTTCCGTCCTGTTATTACTTGTTCTTATCAGCGAGTTTCATTATATTAACGCGTATGCTTATGTGGAAATATCACCGTTGAACGAGAGTTTGCGATTCTTCTCCTTGTACGCGCTTCCTAGTTCATGACAATTTGTCATTCTTGTTGTGAATATTTTGTACATCTGTAATGATAATTATTCATTTAATGAATTTATAACCGCGCGTCTTAAATATTTATTATTTCTTAAATTATAATTATGTGATTATATATGATTTCTTATATAATTTATTTTTTTCATATCTGTTTCTAATTATTATTTTTTTTTTTAATAAAATTTTAAAACTGGTTTGAGGAAAAAATTTTTTAATTAAACAATATATGAGACTATATATTGTGAAGATTTTTGAATTAACTAAATTACTATTAATTGTATTTTTTCGAAGTAATGTTGCAAATATTTACGTTTTTGAAAACAATAGTTTATAATTAAAAAATTTACACATTGAACAATTTTAACAGTCAAAAACATCACAATAATCATTAACAATAGTATTAAAAAGTAGAATAAAAAATTATATTCCATGGAACAAAACAAAGAAATTAAAGACTGAAAAAATTCGAAAAATATTGTAGCTTTGAAAGAAAAATTGTTTGATATATTTATAAATAAGTAAAAACTAAGATTTCACATTTTGTATGTATTATTAATGTTATAATTGGGTTGGCTTTTTATTAATAAAATACATATATAATATGAAGAGAGAAAAAGAGAAAGAATATAATATATTTCAAATATAGATTGTATAAATATTTAAAAATGTATATATTAATATTATAAAAATACATACGAAGTGCAAGTTTTCTATAAATATAATACATATATGTTATAAGTATGTATTCTTAAATTCTGTGCGCTATTTTCATAAATGATACTGAAATTTTTATATGTGTTATTTTACTTCAATGTACAATATAAACATAGCTTTTAAGCGAAAGTCAAAGTTCTCGCAAAATAACATTTGAAATTTTTCTTTTTTTTTTTATCGTTACAAGACAATTGTCTTGTATCTATGTTTTAAATAGGTCAGTTATTGATTGCAGTTACGCATTTTTATCTAATCCAGTGCCAAGAGTGTTACCTAACTGCAACACGAATAAAACGAATGTATGCAAAAACTTGTTACGTGTACGAAAGGAAATAAACTAAAGTTCGCAATATTCCGACAATCAATGTCGATAGATTTGCATTTGAGATATATAAGGTTTCCCACGTCGAATTTTAACGGCCGATTTTTGTCTTGTATATTTTTATATAACAAAAATGTACAATAAAATGTTTTTATATAAACAATTTCTGAAATATGTTTTTATTTTGTGTGCCTTCTTCGCCTAAAAAATCCCATATTGTAACAATAGATTTTCTAAAATTACACATAATTTTTCAATGGTATATATATTCACCTTTGTGTACATATAGTAATTAATTTATTTATATACATACAATAATATACATATATCATCCACATTTTCATCAAACAATTAATATTTTTTTATATATAATGAAATGTTTTGAAACGAAATAATATCGCTATATGTGTATGTATAAACTATATTTATTATTTCTCCAGTACCTTTTTGAAGCAGGATGGTGCGCAGACGGAAAAAAGATCGGCATCACGGAACCTAGAAGAGTCGCAGCTACTTCTCTAGCGAATCGCGTGGCCGATGAACGCAATTGTATTTTAGGGACCACTGTGGGTTATTGTATACGCTTCGATGATTATACCGATGAAACGACCAAGATTAAGGTGCGATATCATGAGACAAATACAACGCAAACACGATTTTTACTCGGAAACATATAGTTTAATTTGTTGTTAATTTGTTGAAAGAATACATTCTTTTTCTTATACTTGAATTTCATATATAATTTATATTATGATAAATCAGAATATCAGTGTTTATTTTACAGTTAACATTTATGCATATTATTTTGTTATGAAGATATCGTAAACCATAAATTATCCTTTATAGTACATGACAGAGGGTATTCTTCTAAGAGAATTAATGAGTGACCCGTTATTGACAAGCTACTCAGTCATTATCTTAGACGAAGTGCACGAAAGAACGCTCTTAACCGATATCATAATGGGATTACTGAAAAAAATAATCAGGGTAAATTTACTGAGATATTTATTGAGATACATAAGTTCCCTCGAAACTCGATAAATTTGAATTAATTGTTGCAGAAACGGAAAAGTCTGAGAATTATCGTCTCATCGGCGACGGTTGATGCGGAAGAACTTCGAGACTTCTTTAATGTAAATATGACCAAAGACTCAAGCAAAGATAGCGCTATTATAATGAGCGTCGAGGGGCGATTATACCCGGTAGATGTTTTCTTTCTGAAAGGTATACATAAAACGCAATTCGTGGCTCATTTATCGTGACTCATTTATCGTTATGACTCTTCTATTATTTAATTAAAACTATATCGTGTTACAGAGCCAATGGCAAATTACGTTAACGGCGTAGTAGACACCGTTCTAAAAATACATGAAATGGAAGAATCGGGCGACATCCTGACGTTTCTCACGGGACTCGACGAAGTCGACCAAGCCGTCTCTCTCTTGTCGGAACATGCGAAGCTCATAAAAGATGGTAAACGTAAGTGGACGATTGAGTAGTCTTTAAAACTAGCGAACCTATTATCTTTTTCAGCAATATTTTAAATTAATTCTCTATGCTGTTTTGATATTTCTCATTATTTATTGTAATGAGAAATTCGAAAATTTATATTGTTACTTGACACTTTGTTGGAGAAAAAAGAAAATTTTAATATATTAATGATTTTTTATAAAATTAACAATCTATTTTCCCTCTTCTCTGAAATAAATAATATATATTATTTTTCAGAGAAACTGCTTCCATTGCCGATGTACGGATCACTTCCAAATGCTGAACAACTGAAGGTGTTCTGGAAAGTCGCCAAAGACACTCGCAAAGTTATCGTAGCGACTAATATTGCGGAAACGTCCATTACCATTCCAAATATTGTTTATGGTATGTTAGCTATGCACTCTTTTTCCTCTAGATTATAACTCGGCGCTTTCGACTCGATGACATAACGTAACTGTGAACTTGTAATGCGTAGTAATCGATTGCGGTTTCGTCAAGATACCCTGGTTTGAAGCGGAAACACAAACGAATAGTCTTGTTATCGTACCCGTATCGAGAGCTTCCGCCGACCAACGAGCCGGTCGCGCAGGTCGCGTTCGCACAGGAAAAGCATTTAGGTAAAGCAAGAAAACAAGCAAAACTAGCATGCATTTCATATATTTTTATAAGTAAGATACATTATTTTATCATGATTAAACGTGTGATTAGAGAAGCTATAATAAAATATTTTACGATCTTATAATACTAATAATAATAATAGATTATATACGGAAGAGGCTTACGCTGGATTGTTCGAAGCTACACCACCGGAAATGCAACGATCGGATTTAGCGCCGGCAATTCTACAATTGAAAGCACTGGGCATCGACAACGTATTGCGATTCAATTTTCCATCTGCGCCGCCAAGCAAGAATTTAGTTACGGGATTAGAGTTGCTTTACGCATTAGGTGCAATCGATAATAATGGCGATTTGACGACACCGTTAGGCTTGACGATGGCAGAGATGCCTTTGGAGCCAGTGTTGGCAAAATCCTTAATCGTCTCTGGTAATAGCAGTTATATTAACAATTTTGTTAAGTTTCTAAAGTAGTGGATAAAAATATAATGTAAATAATGATGAAAAAAATTTATTCTAAATATGTGATATCGAGTAGAACCAAAATTCTTTTCTCAATCTCTAAAATATATTGCTGTAGAATGAAATTATAATTAAGGTAATAAATTCATTATAATAAATTTTTTATTTACATGGGTGATAGGTGAAATGGGATGTTCTGTTGAGATTACAACGATATTAGCCATGTTGCAAGTTCAAAATATTTTCATACAACCCGGCGGAGGACAAGCGGCTCTGAAAGCGAGAATAGCGCATCGCAAGTTTGAGGTGGAAGAGGGAGATCTTCTTACTTTGCTAAATGTCTATACAGCTTTTGAACAGAATAAAACGTCTGCCTGGTGCCAAAAATATTTTCTCAATCACAAGGCTTTGCGGAGAGTCATAGAGATTCGTACGCAGATACACAAGATGTTGAAACGTTTGGACATTCCGCTGACTTCTTGCAATGGTAGAATTTAAATTTAATTAGAAATGTAATCTCTATTAAATTCTGATCGAAAATAAAACTATTGTCGATATTTTAGGGAATGTTCAACAAATTCTCAAGTGTTTGACAGCTGGTCTTTTTCCTAAAGCAGCATATTTACATTATACAGGTGTGTACAGAACAGTTCGAGGTAATAAGGATTTATATATTCATCCGAATAGCTGCTTGTATACTCTGCAACAACCGCAATGGTAAATACAAGAAAAATTCTTTCTTTGCACTTATTAGAATTTTTTGTATTCTACTTTATCTTATTCTAGGTTACTGTTTTGTGAAATTTTGCAAACGAATAAAACTTACATGAAGGATTTGACTGTTATTCAACCAGAAATGTTATTGGAAGCAGCGCCACATTTTTATCAAAGTACCTCTATCGAATCTGTTTAGAATATGAGAGCTAATAAGCAGATGTACATAAGCAAAAGTATCATCTTACATATGTAAAATTTTGTTATCTATAATGAATGTAAAAATATAAAATATGATATATATTAAAACAATATCAGTATTTTCCAAGTTCACAGTTGCATTTTGGTGTAAAGATTATGAAATTGTATTCATAATCTTTTATATTTCATAATAATTATTTAATGTAAAAAAAAAACCAGTTTTTTGTATCTCTGTTAATAATAAATAATTTTAAACTTACGAATGTGTGTGCATGTGTGTGTTAGATTTTGTATTTTGCAAGTTTATTCAATTCATTGGTTGTGTTTGTCGATCACATTTTCACCTTCAACCTTAGAACAAGTTAGTGGTTAGGGATTGGGCAAGCTTTCTGTTCAATAAAAATATGTAGATTTTATGACTATCAAGAGTGAAATAAAAAATAATTAAAGAATTTCTTCCGTATCTGTAACATCGCAATACTAAACCGTGATTATCCAATTATAGTTATATGAGGTTGCCAATAGGTGCGCTGCAATTTACCCGCAGCTGTTAGCTGTTAGGTTTCCAATTGTAGCCAATGGTTGCTTCGTCTTACTTTACCTAAATAGAGGTTAAGTCTTATTAAAAATTGCAAGCATTTACAAGTGTTTACAGTTGGATAGCATTTGGAACTATTTTTATAATATATTCGTTAAACAACTATGGCGTATGTATTTTATACAATTTTTATAATATCAAATTAGAAAAAGCGAATGTATCCAGAATATATATATATTAGTCTTGATGAACCATATGTTCTGTCAATTTGACATTCCTATTAAATGAATGCATAACGTACTGATGCAAAATATTGTGTTCCAGGTCAAACAAAGTTACTTTCAGAATAACTCTTACGTCTGATCCCAAGCTGCCATACAAAGTGTAAGTGGCTGTTTAGGATAAATTTTGTGCCTTAATTACTTACAATAGAATGCAAGCTGTCAACCCTGAAATTTTTAAGACGATCGATGTGTTTTTCACGCTTCTGCAAAGTCCGATCGTTAGTGAACAAATGACCGTAGAAAACATGATACAAGCTTTTAATTGTGCCTATTTCATTGAAGTTGCAATTAAAAAAATACAAGCTGAGAAGAAAATATTGACATTTGAAGAATATTTGCGTTGCAAATCAGAACGAAAATTATTTCCACAAAATCGGAATATCACATGCTCTGATTTGGAAAAAGCTTGTGATAAATTATTAGAACGTTATTTAAAGGATAGTTACATTCCCACTGAAATAGTAGATGAATATTTAAAATTGTACAGTCAACATTTTGGTTGTGATAGATTAAATGCTTTTTTGAATCAAGTAATAAGTAAATCCCTTGCTACAAATATGATTATAGAGTCTTTAGAAGAATTAGGAGTACCACTGTCTAATATGGAAGATGAGGCATTAATTATGACATGGCAAATGGCAATAGCTAATAAAGATCAAAGTGAAGTAGCGAAATGTATAAACAAGATGTTAAGTGATGGTCATGTTTCAAAATTGGTGCATTTAACAATAGAATCGCATGATGATGTAATTAGAAAATTAATTATACAAATTTTTAGTTCAAAACTAATTCACTATGATCCCGAAATATGCATAGCTTTTGCAAATACTGAGAAGAAATTACTTTTAAAATTACTTCAAGACAATTGCTTTTGCATAGATTTTATTGATGCAATATTCTACTTTGGTCGAAATATGTACTTGGTAGATGGAAAGTGGTGCTCAGATTTTAAATTTGAATATAAACATCTTTGCAAAATAATGAAAATTTTATTAGGTGGTCCTCGTGTAATTTGTGAACTTGTATACAATAGAATATCTGCTGTTAAAACTCAACCAGATAATGAGATATGGAATAATATTGAAACAGATATCTTGAGTTGACTTTACAGATTTAATATATGATTTGTAACAACAAATTATTTTTGTACACAATTTGTAAGAAAAAGGAATAAATAAATTGCTTCTATTGCAAATAAATCTATCTTGTTAACAGAATAAATTATCACCACATTTTTATATTAAGAAATATTAAAAACGTTACATAAGAGATATATATTTACTTTTGTATACATTTTTTTTGCTTTATATAATATATTTTTTTTATATAATTTCTTCAATACTTCTACAATTTCTCTCTAATATCTCCAAAATATAAAATGCATATATTATTTCATTAATTGCAGACTTAGTGTACCAGAAGTAACTCCATTTAGTGCTGTAGTACAATTTGCTGCTGAGGAATTTAGAGTGCCAGCAGCTACATCAGCCATAATTACAGATGATGGTATAGGAATCAATCCTCAACAAACTGCAGGTAATCCTTTTTTTCTAATATATTGCAATATCTCTGTATTACATGTACAATGATCAATATTATTGTATATGTTTTCAGGCAATGTATTTCTCAAACATGGCATGGAACTCAGATTGATTCCCAGAGATCGTGTTGGATATAGTAAATAATTCATATATTATATATTTATTTTTATTACATTTTTTGCGCATATAGCGTCAATAATAAAAAAAGAAAAACATAAGTTAATGCTAAATATTATAAAATTGTATATATCACATGATTATATGAAAAGTTACATTTATTCATAATAAAAACATTCCATGTATGCTTTCTGAACTAATTGATGTAAAAAGTAGTACTGCTGTCTAAAAGTCTATGATTCTAATATAAAAATTTTTATTATAATTACATAAAAAATTAATAAAAATACTTTTTATTTTATACTTCTCTGAAATGTAGCGTGATTAGATAGAGAATACTGGAAATGGATATTAGAATTAAAAGTGATTAGAGATTTTTGATAAAAAGATTTTATAGCTGAAATACATGAATGGTATAAGATTGATATAAAGGTTATTATTATATAAAATTATTTAGCGATCATTTACAGAGCAGAAGATCGAGTTGCGAAAAACTTTCAAAGTGTCTCGTACAGTTTTGTCGGATCTTCATCTCGTAAATCTTGTGCTGTAAAAGATTGTGCTCAACTATTCGTACTCTGGTCATGTAAACAGATTTAAAAAACTGGTTACAATGCAAAATGGTTAAAAATCTAAATTGTAATTGTGCGAAATATTTAATACACGCGCGCATATAGTCGAATAAAAAAGGTACATAAAAATATTAATACTGTCGTATCTAATTTCTTCATTCATTCATATAAAGATCAGAAGTATGGACGATATAAATAGCAAATTTTAATGAAAATTTATCTTATTCTCCATCTTTGACACAAGTTTAGAAAATTTGTTAATACTTTCGAATGCTTTTTGAAACATCTTACATCTTATAGATCTAAAATATGCAAGATACAAAAAATATCATTGGTAATGGATTTTTGGCACTATTCTTCAAGTATATGTGCCAATGTATATAATATATGGTGAAAAAGTTTCGCCGAAATAAAGATTTTTTTTTTACAAAGAAAAATGATATCGAGATTTATAAATTGCTAATTATAAAACTTTTTTAATTAGGATAATATTATCACTTTTTATAATCTATAACACAAAAAAACAAAATATTCTGATCTAAATATTCGTGTAAAAAGACAAAAAAGATCGATTATTAAATGTAGTATTCTATCTGATAAAGAATTATAAAAGAGACCATTTTCTACAAGTTAATATTTGAATCTTTGAATCTTGCAGAGAGTTCAATCTGTAGTACGTCATCGAGACGTAAGTTCGTAATATGATTAAGTTATTGGCTTACGACTTAATGTCTATTACGCGTCGCATTTATCAGTTACCTTGTATAATGTTCTTTTTTTATATGTGCGTATAAGGATATGAAATATCGTAAAAAAATCTGTTTCACAATTTCTGCAACGACAGTGTTGCTGTACGATTTGTTTGCTGTATTATCACATATATATACGATAGATTATATGACATATACATTGAGACCATTATTGACACTTGGCATTGCCAAAATAAAGATATCTGGCACTAATGCAGCATTATAGGATAAATAAGGAATGTTGACTTCATTGAGAGGAATAATTACATTTAAAGACCTAATATTGATACTACATAATACTGGTTTTTTTCTTTCTATTAATGACAAATTGGATGTTTATCGCAAATGGCACATATTTTGAATTTTCTTCCTGATTTACACAGAAAATCTTCCAGTCTAACACACTTTGAGTTCCAGTAAATAATTAAATACTCGTCAATAATTGTCTCTGATAAAATTGATATTCATTCACACTTGGTACTGAAAGCGTAATGAATATACTAGCATATTTGTTCTAAAAAAAATTATTCATTCACTAAACTTCCAAACTGATATTCATCGAATAGATAGAAGCTATTGTCAAACCATATTATATAAATTTTTCTCATTTCACTTGATATATAAGCATATTCTATATCTATATATATATATATATATATATATATATATATATATATATATATATATATTTATATAATCTCTATAGTGATAATAATGCTATAGAATTATTTGTAGCTAGAAATGTATGAGAAATCAGTAGTTGAAGAAAAATGATTTGAGACTAGAGCTATAATCACGTATTTGGTTTTATAAGAACAGTATTTTTATATCAATGCTGAACTGTATATCAAAAACTGCATTGATTACATTATCAAAGATTATAAATCACTCGTGTCATTTGCTTCATTTCGCTTTTAAATTTTTACTTTAAATTAATATTTATAACAAGGCCTGGAGTCTTATTTTTCTATGCGTTGAAAAATGCGTTTACAAAAATCTTAAGCTAAATTTACAAAAAAATGAGTATTGTTATAAATTGATATAAAACACTGCACTTAACGCTTACCTCCTTAAAAAGAAAATCATTGGAAGTATCTCTCAGATACAATTCTCGCATTTCTTTTTCTCTATACACAGTAATACTGCGATGTTCTTGCGCCATTTTCGATATATAATTTTAACTTATAAATAATTTATGATACTCCAACAATCACGCTCAGATTTTTCTTCACCAGTTTGCATCTATCCATAAATCCTCAATTTTCACTCGTCCTAAAATAATAAATCTTAATATTAGTTATCATCAATTAGTCATCATCAATTTTTACAAATAAATTTTATATAATTTTTCTTTCAATTTCAAAACTTGGTGCTTTTGCTACTATATTTATTAAAATGCAAATATAAAATTTTACCTTTAAAACAAGTCATTTTTTCGCACAAAAAATAAAAAGAATATTAAATAAAAATAATGATTGCATACAATGTATCAGTAGACATAACATAGCAACTATTAAAACATAATGAAAAAATTAAGCTATTAATAATAAATAAATAGCTACTTAAGAAACAAATAAGATATCTACCCATTCATGTTCCTCGACGCCTTCCATGTGATCTTGTTCCAGTGAACATTGAATAACATCTCCCACAAAATGGCTCATAGTTTTCTGGATCTAGCATATACATATCACATGATACCACATAGAATGAAAGTAAAAATGCCTTGTATAATAAGAATGTTAATGATATAAAAAAAGTTTTTTAAAATAGTTTTAAAATAGTTCTTTGAATTATCTAATACATTACATTTTATCATTCTATAAATAAGATCGAGAAATGATTGATACAAATTTGTCACATACTTTACAATACTATATGTCATTAGAAAGTTATATACATTTCAATTTCAAATATGCATTGCAATTTTATTTCTCAATTAAAACTGATTTATTATAATAATATAGGTTTTGCCATAAATAATTTGTATAGCAATATTTATTTATGAACTGCTCTCACCTCTTCTTGTTTCGCTTTAATATTCGGATTCCATCCTAGTCTATTAAAGGGTTGTGCAGATATACCAAAAGGGGTCGTAGATGGTTTATTTGCGACTTGAGGAGGAGTAACTGCACTTTGCGACTGATTCTCAGTTACTACGAATAAAAACTCGGGGGATCAGATAATCAAGAGCAGATCATCATCTATTTTTACAATCTACTTTCATAATATATTTTTTACTTACAATTATCCATACCAGGTGGTTTGAGACTTATTCTAGGTGGCTGTTTGTTGCCACCATTAAACCATTCTGCCGCAGATAAAGTTGGCTTCCAGATAACTTTAGTTGGAGGAAAGAGATCATCTTGGAATAACTCGCTCTGATTTAAATAAGCAAATATTTCAGCACACTTTTATATCAAAAATTTCATACTTATTTTTTTTCTTGATCGTGTATGTACCTTTATGCGCGGCACGGTAAAACTCAAAGGCTCTATTGTATTATTTGTTAGTCTCAAAGCGGAGGCAAACTCTACAATGGCTACATCACATTTATTTTTTGGAAGGAATGACAAACCCTGGTGCAAACTACTGCACCTGTGATGGCTTAAGGGACAACAATATGGAGGTTCCTCAGTTACTTCAAATGCATATATTGTAGAATCACCCTAAAAATAATATAACAATATTGCAATAAATTTTTCTCATATGATTAAAACATGCTTAATTGCAGAAAAAATCTCTTACACGTCCGGTTAGAAAAAGCGTAGAGCTATCCTCATCGTAATATGGCATTAGTATGGCAGGCGAAACATCCAATCCAACAGTGTTCAAAGGAGTATTTAGATTATCCACTTTAAATATGTAAATTTGTCTTTCAGAAACTCTGAAATATATAAAATACAGCTATTTCACTTTCTGTATTTTTTTTATCTTTTTTATTATATATAAATATTTATTTGTATTATGCTTACTTATCAAAGCCCATTACAACAAGATATCTGCCTTCGAGCGCCCATATAACTCTCGCACCTCTCGTACCGACTGGACCTTTCCCTTCTTTCACGACAACGTCGCTAGATCGAGGTTTGTAGATTCGTAATTTGCCGTCTTTGCATGCACTAGCAAGATACTGACCGCACGGTGACCATGCCAAGCTAAATATTTGATCGGTATGACCAATCAATGTGATCTTTGCAATCGCTGTTTCGGTAGACGTTAAGAGTGACAAGTCCCAAATTTTGACAGTCATATCATACGAAGCAGATGCGAGAACGTTTGATGCCAATGGATGAAATTTGATCAAATAAATCTTGTCAGTATGAGCTTCTATAACATGCTTTGGTTCGTTTGTCGGTTCCGCTAAACCAGACTCCGGTATTTCCCACAATCGAATTATTCCGTCGTCACAAGCTAACGCAAGCAAAGTTTATTATCTTAATCTCTTTCAAATTTAATATGCAAAATAATTTTTTTATTATAATTTTCAAAACTTTACCAACTGCCAATCGCTGATTATCGAATGGATCCCATTGAAAATCCATTACAGTCGCGCCGTGGACCAATGCTGGCATAACTCCATCCGGTAGTCTCCCAGTTTTCTTCAATTCCAACACTGCTATCTTTCCACCCGGACCACTCAAAGGTACAGCTACTCGATCGGGATTAGCTATAAATTTATATAGTAGAGATATCACGTCTCGTTTATCATGTTTAGAAATTTCTTTTAAAATGTACATAGAAAATCTTATACTTGGAGAAGAAAAAAATTATTTTACCGTGAAAGCCATCACACTCGCCAGATATTTGACGACTAATATTGCGTATATTTTCGATATGTGTAGATTTGTGGCCCGGCGTACCTTTCAAGTGCCGAAACTTGGATACTCTTCCTGCAAGGGGATCAATATAATAATCAAAAAATAAGAAATGTATCAAGAAAATAAATTTCGCAAAACATGTTACGATTCTCACCAAAAACTGTTGATGTTCTCTTGGAAGCTAATGTCGTAACGGGCTCTACCTTTTCCAATTTAGGATCCATGCTCTGCTGCCGTAGCATGGGAATACTTTTTTTCGTTTCATCTTCTTTAATCATCTCACTTTTCGCCTTAAAGGAATCCCTTCGTCTCAACATAGTCGGCGAACCCATCGCCTTCTCTGCCAAATTCCCATCAGTGACCGATACGGATCGACTTTCGTAAAGACGCCGTCTTTCGGCGATTGAATTTCTGTTTGTACCACGTTCAAAGTTTCCAATGTCCTCATTTTCGGGTGACTCGTCCTTCACTTTCGTTTCGAATACTTTGCGCCTTTCTGCGGTGCATGGTGTCTTCGGCTTATAACCAGAATCGCTCGAATTGGCATCTTCCTCGATGGAGCTAGAGTCGCTCTTGCCATTTTCCGCATCCTTTGCACGCTCATTAGGTGTAAAAGTCGGCGACTTATCTGCTTCCGTATTATGTTCTACAACGTTGTTAACTTCGTTCTGATACCCGTTGGTATTATCATTATTCGGTGCGACAGGTACAGAGAAGACTTTGTCAAACGAAAATTCCTGGCTGCTAGATTTTGCTTGGAACGGTTTGGGACCAAGTCGAGGCTAAAAATAAAAAAAAGAAAAGAGAAGATATTGATTCGTCCCTTTCGATTCATTAAAAATTATTCTTGTAAAAAAATGATTGTTAGTAATGTTATGACAATGATGGCATAAGTGTAATATAGGACTAACTGGCCGCACGCAAAAATATCACAGAAATCAGATATCCCTCTTATTAAATATAACGTGTTTTTTTCTAAACTGTGGTTACAACCTTATATCCGCCGATCGCATTAGGATTCACTGATGTAACTACTGATCCGGGATTCGGTGAAGTACGTGGACGTGCCACCGGTTTTGGTTCCTCCTCGGAGATGCTGTTAGTTCTTGATGCTCTCGGTAAAGGTTTTGGTGGAACGGCTTGACCGCCTCCATTTTGTATCTTAATCTTTTCTTCTTCTTCGGATGGCTTTTTCGTGTCTTCAATCTTCTCGGTATCGTTCTCTATATTACTGTCATTTTCGTTCACGTTATTCTGCACTTTCGAGAATCCTTTCGGCGTGGTAATGACCAAGGATTTCGATTGCCGATTCGTTTGTTCTACTTTAATTTCACGTTGATTGTCTTTGAGTGCTGCTAAGTTCCCTTTGTGTACCTGGAGGTACGGTAAATTCCTTAATGATCGCAAATCGCATGCAAATCAAACTACACTGTCCGATTTTGCACTTTTGAGATATGTTTCTGCATACGACGTAATAATTTTGCGACAAGAACAATTTAGCAATACATTCACACATTTTTACACACACTTATATACACATAATTCATATTTTTTTTGTACAGTATAGACAGAAATATACAGAAAACATGTATAAACTTTTAAATAATTGAAACTTAAAATCTCTTAATCATATTTGTTCGAGAAGCTAAGAAAAGAAGTCTACTTTTTGACTATGCAAAAAGGCAATACAAATGTTTTTACACATTTCATACTATTACTTACGCTGTAGAATAAGCTACAACATCAATTGCCACTTATATTACACGTGCCAGGAATAATATTTTGAATGGTGCTAATGTATAAATTATAAAACATATATTGGATATCTGAAACGTGAAAAAAAAATATATATGGAATACATAGGAAAAGCAATTAAATAGCGCAAAATAAAATAACATAATCAGTAATTAAATGATTTAATAAATATAAATTCCTGCAAAAAAGGAGACCAAATATGGAAAGCATAATAAAAATATGCTTACATTATATTCTCTATTGATCTTATATTCATAATATATAAGTAATATTTTTTCTTAGCAGCCATACTAAAATTGAGCATTCCACATAATCATAAAACCACATACATTGCAAACACTTATTACATAAAATCATCTGATATAAGTTAGCAAGCAATTAAAAAAAAAAATTATGTTGTATAACACTTTTACACAAGATAAATATATTCTATATAAAATAAATATATCAAATTGATTTTTTTTTACTTATTTCAAAATTTTAGAATATAGTAAAATCCACTTAAAAGCATATTAACTAAAGAAACATTTTATGTGTGAAGTAAAAATATACATTGACATATCACAACCCAATGTTTATCCTCAACATCCAGTTATTATGAAGCAAATGGAATAATAATGCGAAAAAATTAATTCTGTTGATGAAAAGCATGCACAATGATTCAAATTTGAAATAATAATACAATCAATATTTACAAATATGATTAGAGAATATATGTGTTTTAATCTTTTTAATGATCAAACTACCTCAAATGTGTACAATATTAAGTTCGCTGTTAGAAGACAGTCACAATAGTTATTAAAATGTTTACTTACGGTAATCGGTTCTTCGCCTTTGCTTCTTTTAGCAGGATCCAGTGATATCTTTGGTACAGATGCGTTATGACCTTTAATCCATGCTGCTGCGTTATTTTGAGCAACGCATCCAGTCGTGTCTGGATAAATATCTGCATGAAAGTCTCGATATGTCTGAAATTATAAAACATTTAGATATATATTACGCATGGCACATAATTCATATAGACAATATTTAATATAACTTACTTTTCGTGGAACTTGATACATGATTGGAATCACCATATTAGAAGTAAGTTGTAATAGTCTGTTAACTTCAGCTTGCATTACATTCAATGCTCGTTTAGGAACCAGACAAACCCCTTTAGTTTGCTCGCCACTATGACGAATTCCTTCTACTAGATAAGGATCTTTATCTGTAACTTCCATGTACATAATAGTGGTGTCTCCTTTTCCAGCCAGAAAGAGCATATTTGTATCAGGATCAAAAAGTGGCATCAAGATACTACAATAACATAAAATAATAAAATAAAATATAACATTACATGTAAACAATTATAGATATTAGTTAATTTAAAATAAAGCTGTGAATTAAAGGAATTCATTTATTTACCCAGTGCTACAATCTAATTCTAATGTTTTCACTGGCTCATTCAGATGTCTCAAATCCCTAATGAAAACTTGACGCAATCTTGCTGCATCAAATCCTGTGGTGAGTATTCTGTCACTATTTAGCCAAACTATTCTGGAATCTTTGATACTTTGGTGACTTGAGCATGAGTTTACGATACATGCAGATGCGCGTGGATCTATGATCCTCAATTGCTTATCTTTGCAAGATGTTGCCAAAACGATACCATCTTGCTTCCAGCTTACAGACTGAATTACTTCTGTGTGATCACTATTAGCTGTAATATCACAAATTAATTTCAATAGAATAAAATGCAAATGCCAATAAAAGTTTCAAAATATTTACAGAATAGCTCCTGTTGAGAAAGAACATCCCAAAGTGAGAGATTGGTGAATGATGTGGTAGTCAGAAGATGTTCAGCAGAAGGGTGCCAACATACTGTTTCCACTCTTCGTTGACGATGTGAAAATGTGCATTCTGGATTGCACAAGGATTCCTCCAAACCACTTTCCGGGATATGCCATAACTTTACCTAATTTTACAAATAGGATTAATGTAATCTGTAGAAAAATGCAAATCCTAAATAATATTTCTTACACCTTATATTTTGCTGAAAATATAAATCAAGATACTTACAAGACAATCTTGAGAACCAGTTGCAAGTAAGCCATCATAAAACGGAGAAAAACCCATATCTGTCACAGTGTCCGCATGTGCATGAAGTAGTGGCATAGTTTTGCTCTTCCTACCACAATCCTCCAGTGGCAATACTGCTAAACTGGATCCTGTAAAAAGAAAAAAATATTATTTAAACATGTAACTTGTAGATAAATTCAATTTAACAAATATTGTAGATAAATATAAATTTATACCATTATGATCAACATTGAATGCCATAAATGATGCAGATGCTGCTATGTTGTTCCCATAGGTTTGATATGATCCCACAGAAATATCTCTAATACAAGCCTCTGGTTTGGGAACAATAGGTGTGGCATTTTTGTATTTGGATGCCTTGAAACGCCAAGCCATCTTTGATGCCGCTAACTTAATTCAAATATCCACACTCTGCTTAAATCATGTAATCTAAAGAAAGTATGAAAATATGTATCATATTATATCTCGTTAAAATTTTTTAATAGATGATAAATTTTTTAACAAACAGATATATATATATATATATATATATATATATATATATATATATCATTTCTGTTCTGTCTTTAATGCTCTTAAGATATGTTTCTTAAATTTAAGATAAAACACTTATGATAAGCATATGTAAGAAATATTGGGATTTATTTAGGCGTATATAAATACAGTTTTGACAAAACGAAGACGAGCGTTACCGAAAATTTTTATAGAAAAAAATTCTCGCGATCGTAGATTTTGCGCAAAAAAATGCAGTTACTCGAACACAAATGCGAATAATTCGTTGGGCGTTGCTCTCGGCGTGAATAATGGCAGGGAGAAATCGACACTGTCAAGCACAGCGTTTATCGCATCAACAACAGCGTCAAACGAGCGAACAACGCTGACGCGATACTCGTTCGGCGCCGCCGAGTAAACCGCCGTGCATGACTAATAATTTTGGGGTGAGAGAATCACCCTACCCTTCGTTCGATGTGGGGCTGTAGGCTGTAGATCGCCGCTTCAGCGTTGCCGCTGTAACGACGCTGTTAAAACGACACGACGAAAGCGGGATATTCACGATCCGCAAATCGAAGCGCATTCACGTACGACGTCAATTTTTTATTCACGTTTTCTCTACGAAATTCACAAAAATGTAGCAGCGATAAACGCGATATGACGGCGAGCTACAAGCGTCGATGCTCTACTGGCTACTTTACCAAGCTGTACGCCGTACTGTACTGTAACGGTGTACGGTTGACAGCCGGAAACAGGAAAATTCCCCCTCCACCCTTCCCTCTTCAAGACATCGGCGACTTTTTATCCCTCCCACGCAATGACATTACGTCAAATCGTAGATATCGTAAATATCGGCGATTATTTTCGGCTCATTCTTACATTATTATTACTCAATATAGGTTTGAAAATTAGCATAAAGTTTGAGTAATGTCTACTATTTATATTCGACATGTATAATGTTTATACATTTTTATACTTCGATAGCGATATTTCATGAATAAAATCACTGAATGTAAGATAATATATATGGGATAAAAGAGAAATATCATGTAAAAATTTACAAATTCTGTAACAAAGTGATTTTTTTTTATGCATAATGAAAATAGTATTATTCTCTAAGAAGAGCTAGCTGCAGTAGAGGCATCACTTTTAACGAAGATAAGTCTGCTAATACAGCCTGAAAGTAAGAAAACACATATATAGATATTAAGTATATAGGAATACACAACATGTATTTCAGTAAAATCATTTTACCTCTATATTTTGTTGGGTATTAACTTGCAATAAATTTTCTTTTCGAAAACTCAATATTGTCACTGCTAATAGGGGAATAATTTCCAAAGAATCATAACCCAGAATTAAATCCCAAAGATATAATAGTTGTTCAGGTGGCAAATGACCACTGAAACCTCTCATAAGCCATTTGAAAACTATTCTTATACTAAAAACGTATACATATTGAATTAATGAATTATGCACATAAAAATAACAGGAGAAGGAAAACACAAAAATTAACTTACGGTTGAATGTGTAAGTTTTTGAAATGAATCCACAACTGTGGCTCATGGCATTGCAGTAATCGTTCAAAGAGTAAACAGAGAGCAACTATACCTTGTTCATGACTTGATACAGTGTGTAAACGAAACCAATATCTCAGATAGAATGCACGAAAGGTATAATACATGGCATAGGGATTGTCATATAAATAACAAAATGGTGTAGCTGACATAAAAATATTAATGTGATAATTAATAATTAAATAATTAAATTTAAAAGTTTCCTGCACTTTCTTACCATACATTGTGAAGCCATGAAATGGGATAACACCACTTGGTGGAAAGACTAAGGTATTTTCTAATGTCGCTGGTTTGCCTTGCAAAACTGCGTGGATCACTTGACCACCAGCGCTTCTGTCAGTTGTGACTGGTGCAAGTATTTCGGAATCTCTTGAGAAGCATAACATTGTCTTATACAAGACATCTTCAAATACAAAATATTGATCATCATTTCTCGCTGTTAATTGTACATCCTACAGCGATACCAATATATGATTTCTCTCTTTTACATAAAAAGATAATATAATTGAAAAAAAAGTATAAAAGTCACCATTATTATCAACTTGTCTACAACAATATCATATTGCAGAACCATGTTTTTCAACTCTTCATAATACTCTATGTCCTAAAAAAGATAATTGTCTCCATCTCATGATCATAAGAGATAAATGATCCCTAATACATTAGTCATACATTATCTTTGATAACAGATCCGAGAACGAGCGACCAGAGACGACCGCGCAATGCTCGAGGAGAACCTCTTTTAAGAAATTCTTGAGCAATTGGAGCATGATTCGAGTTCAATACTTTCTCCCCAATGTGCGTTCGCTCAGCTTCTAAATTTGGAAAATTTTCTGTGGCTGGCATATCGGGATTTACACCAAGTAATGGCATTCCCTGTGCTAATCCTGAATACATACGTCTCTATATGAAGAGAACAAGTTCGATATGTACAAATACATAATTATAAATTATAAAGGAGTAACTGTAAAATTCGTACCAATTGCGCAAGTGTTTTTACACTAATTTGTATATGACTGAAATCCCAATTTAGTTCATCTCTAAAATATTTTTATATAAAAAACTTTTGATGAAATATATTTTTATTTTCTAAGAAATATAGAGATTAATTTATATATAGACAAATCTAAATAATTATATATATATATATATATATATATATATATATATATATACACACGGTTGCTTTTTAAAAGAAGGATCGCGTATTGAAAACAGTACATCCAAAAAATCCTTTGGCGCATATAATGGCCGATATTGTGATAAATCTGAAAATAATTTCCTCTCTCTATGAAAAATATATTAAGTCATATCTTATATAAATAATTTCACAAAAAGAATTTATATTCTATTTGTAAATTTGAAATTAAATTTACCGATGTCGTAAGTACTCAATTCATTCCATTTCTCCGCCAATTCGTCTCTATCGGCAATAAGTCTTACACGAGCCAGCGGAATATTTAATTCATTGCAAGTCGAGTTCAATGATTTTTGAATTCGTCGTTCCCATTGAATTTGAGTCTTTTTTAAGTAACTTAGATCAGCCACTTGTATATGCGAAACTGATCGAGAATGCAGTGAACCCTATAATAAAAAAAAAAATTCCATTTCCTATAAAGAAATTTCCATAAATTGAAGCGTCAACTACCCGCGATCGTGTCCAGTGAAACACAGTGTTTCTGATTTCCGTCTCCAAGCCGTTATTTTTCAGCGCTGTGACTAACGAGTTCTTGAAATCATCTTTGTCTACGATGGGCAAGGTGACGATTCTCTGCGAACAATTCCGAAATTATTTTTACTCGATATTCAACAGCCAGCTGGTCTGATATTCAACCAGCTTCACCTGTATCTCGTTATAAAGGGCCTTATAATTCGCCATAATCTGCATATCATCGGTAAGTTTCCGCGCTGTTTTGTCGAGCGACGCATTTTTCGCGATTTCCTCGTCCACCATTCTCGCAAGAAAATTGCGTGCTCCGCGAAATCTTTCTCTCGCGAGAATAAATCGTAAATGTGCGCCATTTTTAAACAAAGCGTTTCCAAAGCAACATCCACAGTATTGGAGTTACTCCAGCTCGGGCCCTCGATTCAGGTGATCTCTGCAAGAGAGATAGATGAATTAGAAATGAATTAACTTTTACGAATACATTTCATTACATACATATATCTATCTATCAAATGATATTATATTTATATCAAATAATAATATGAAATAATATACAAATGCTAATTCTTGACAGCCAATTATTTGTACTTTATCATCAGATAAATACTCTATTCTATATTAATTTTTGCGAAACCAGATATATATAGTGCATTTCGTACATATACACGTTTTTTTTTAGGACTTTACAATAATATGCATATATTACGTCCAACGAGAGAATGACCACGGACGAGAACTCGTCTGTTTCGCGCAGGTTTCCGCAGGAGGAAGGCATATTTACAAAATGTACCGAGTAGCGGTGCCACGCTCTCTCCACTTTACTCGTCTATGCGCAGACTGTAGTCATTCAATACATATGTCTCAATCATCCTGTTGCTCTCGTGATTTACATGAATAGGACGATTGTTAAAAATCCATCCTCCCATTGAATATTAAATTCTAAGATCGGTCCTCATGACAGCTTACATAGTATTTTGATGAAAGACACAAAAAAAGCAAAGTTCTGTTTTGAAAACTAACATTTCCGTGAATGAGACTCGGAGACCGTGAACTCCCCACTCTCTGTTTCTCTCTGTCTCTGTCTCTTTTTCACGCTCTCTCTCTCTCTCTCTCTCTCTCTCTCTCTCTCTCTCTCTCTCTCTCTCTCTCTCTCTCTCTCTTCCCTCATGTCCCGATTCCGTCAGAATAAAAAATTTGTTCCTTAGCAGCATCGCGAACAATCGCGAGCAATCGCAAGAAAGGTCGTCGAACGAACTTGCGTCTCTTTATCAATTTATCGTTTCACAATCCACAAAGGCCGGTCGCGCTTTCGTGGAGGATGGTGGCGCAATAACCGCGGTGGCCGCGGTGTTGTTTTGGAACGAGCGTTCCTGCTGTCGGCAAATCTGCTAACAAACACCATGGATATCTCGAGCATGCTCGAGGTACAGGTGAAAGAGGAGGCGGATATTAAAGAGAACGGTGAGGAGATGGCGATGCGCGATTTTCGCATCCGGGTAATTCGTTGCACGATGCTCTAACCTACTTGTCTTCCAGTGACACCAGGGAGGGACCAGGCATCCAACACGACCAGTACGGATTCCAGATCGACCTCTCAGGAAGAGAGTAATTTCTACAAGCTCATGTTTGGCAATGGTCAGCTTTCTCTCTCTTTCTTTCCATAAAAGAATTTTTTATTTGTAACGAATAATTCTTAGTTTATAGCCCAGTTTTTTAATTTTTGTATTTGCATTCTAGAATTGAAGTTTATTATAAAAGAATACAAATTATATAAAAAATCAATGCTCCTCTTTTAACCGCAGGAGTTGTATGTTATAATATAGATACTCAATTCTTTTAGATATTGCATCTGTACGATTTCGTAGACTCCATTGTACAGCTTGTGATATGCATATTGGTTCCGCTCCAGCGCAGATTGATAACATGTTTGAACATCCTGTGCTTCGCACATTGTTATGCGCAAATTGTCGTGAATTTTATGGGGATGGTACCTTTGAACAGGGTAATGTAATAATTATTTTGTATTTTATAAAATTTTTATACTACGTTCACTATTTATCTTCATTCAAAGATATATGCTTTCATATATGCTAATTTATGTTTTTGTTACATTCTCAGGTGATGATGCTACGGATATGTTCTGTAGATGGTGTGCAAACGGTGGCAATTTATATTGCTGCTCATACTGCAGCAATACATTCTGTTATAAATGTATAAAAAGAAATTTTACATCTTTGGTAAGAAAGAAAATTGAAGCAGACGAAAAATGGAAATGTTTTGTATGCAATCCGAGCGATTTGTATAGCGCGAGAGCTGTATGCTGGGCTCTACTTGAACATGTACAGACAATGACAAGGTATTGGAAGGTTACATGAATACAATAGCAGAAATATATTAATTTTTGTCAAGTTATGTCATTTTTTATAGTACAAATCAAAATATTTTTGATATATTTAGGATACTAAAAAATGACAAGAAACTGAGTGCTGCGGAAATCGAAAGAAAGATGAATTTGGATGAATCACCGTGTTGTTCGCGTAGGAGAAGACGTAAACGACGAAGACTAGAATCCAATTCCGAGGAGGAAGATGATGTACTTGAACATGAAACTAACGGATTATCGATACACACTGTACAACGTAAACAATTAAAAAACATCAAATTGCCAGTTAGAATCAATCCAAATGGCAAAGTTAAACCGATCATTACGAAAATACAGTCTATGCCGATACCTATTAGACCTCGTCCATCTTCGTTCTTGACCGGCCCATCGCAATCTATGACGAATCGTGAAAGCTCAATCATCAGTTCATCAGAGGGTATCGTTCTTCCATCGTCTAGTGTGATAAATTCAAATACTTCGTTACCATCGAGATACGATTCTAATGTACTGCAGCAGCCTTCCTTATACCGTACGACCTTTATGAACAGCGCAGGATCCAATACTTATATTCGAACAGGGAATTCTCGGAATCGGAAGATTCTTCCGGCACCATCGCTGCCGCCGCCGCTAATACAGTCGTCAACTTCGTATCAAACGCCATCACAACCAATACAATCGTCAACTTCGTATCAGACGCCGTCGTCAATACAGTCATCAACTTCGTATCAGCAGCCGCAGTCATTCCAATCTCCACAAAATACAATGGTATCTATACCCAACTCGACAGACAAGCGTGGTAGATCACTCTTTCTTCTTCCAAAACCAAGAAAAGATTTAACACTGACTCCCAACATAATTGATCTCGATAGCGATTCTGACGACGAGCCAAAGGTTGTTGAACAGCAAAATAATTCGACGATCAACGGGGACGACGACATAGATGTAGATACTTCCTTTAACAAGGTGGTACCTGTTGCTCTCACTTGGGAGAATAGCGATGATGATAGTATAAAAGAGGAGCAGCCTCTGCGAGAAATGTGCACGACTTTGACGAAGAATGTCACTACCTTTAGCGAGATAATGTTACCGCATAGTCAAGAACTCGATAAACTTTTAAGTGACATAAAGGAAAAAGTGTATTGTTTTTTCGATTTAAATAACGCGATCCAGGACGTTGAATTAGCAGCGCAAGAGAGGATTAGGCGGTTCTGTCGGAATATGCGCAGCACAGTCCTTCAATTGGCGGATATCAACGATAGGATAGTACGTGAATACAATGGATGGAGGAGATCTCGAAAAACTGAAACGCAAATGCCATCTTCGATCGATGAAAACGAATTAACGTCCCAAGAAAATGTAGAAATTCCTTTAGATATGACTTGTGTTAACGATTCTGATACCGAATCCGATTACGAAGGATTGGAAAATCGAATTAAGAAACCATCCGATCTTGTTAAAAGTTGCAATATTGTTGAAAACTTGTTATTTTCTAAAAAAACAGTTATACATCGTGGCACTGGTAATGATAATATTCACTTATCTACAGACAAAGCGACTCAGGTGTACAACATCCCAAGAGATTATGAGAAATGTATTTCTTATTCTATGTTGACAAAATCCAATGATGATTCAAAAACAGACAATAATATCTTGAAACAAATGCCAACAACACCAGACAAAAACTTTGGCAAATATGAGGAGCAATTTATTTTTTATTTGCAGCACATTGAGGATCATGGCATTCAAATAGAGGATGTAAAAAGTTCAGCAGACTTAGATGAAATACCGTTTCAAGAGTTGATAGAAACAAATTCACCATTTATTTCACATTTACTTCAAAATACTGATTCACCTGATGTCATGTCTACTGATGAATCGAAAATCTGTGAACAAGAAAGAAGTGGGAAAAATGATTTGAATGATCATGTTATAGCAATGAACGATATAACTGATACATTGAAAAGCGCAATTAATAATGATGATCAAAAAATTCTCAATGAAATGGATTCTGATAATAGGACCCAAGAAACAAAAGATATCAGAATACAAGAAATGATATTACTTGATGAGAAATTACAAAAAACTCACGAAAATACAACAGACAAAGAAACGACATCAATGTCAAATAATGACGCAAAATCAAGCATAAGTGTTAGTAATATAGTAAATATGGAAGCATCTACTTCAAAGGGAAATGAAGACGATTGTACTATTATCGATGATTAATGAGAGGTATTGTTCATTAATGTGCAGTTTTACATCAAACTCTGATGAATTTACAATTCATGAAACTGCGTTTTTTCATTTCCATTTTTTTCATTTTTTGAACACATTTAATTGTGTCAGAAATACAATACTTTACGTTGTATAAAAGTTGTATATAATATTTTATTCCTAAATTGTAAAGAGATATCTAATATAGGAATAATATCAAATAAAGAGCTTGTTTCCAGAAGAAATTAAATCTATTTGGTATTTTTTTTTAAGAATGTATTCCCCTGGATATGTTAAATATATGTATACCATAAACTTTTTACGAAAAGTTAACTTTTTGGCATATGTTTTAGGAAATAAGCTCTCTATACTAAAGCTCTCTATCTACTATCAATATACAATTTTTCTTACAGTTGTATGTATAACTGATTGCTTATTTGATGTATATATTATCGTACTATATTATTTTTACAAATCTCTATTCGTCCCGAATTCTTTGAAATAATAATAATAATAATAATAATAATAATAATAATAATAATAATAATAATAAATCTTGATCACAATGCAATTTCTATTGAACAAAGAAATATATTTACAATAATTTCATATGTTATCTCAAAAACGAAGTTCTAATTTCAAGATTTTGATCTTACAATTAGAGCGGAAAAGTTGAAACATTGTAGAAATTAAATATAACATGTTATATATATTTATATATATATATATATATATATATATATATAGTTATATGTTATATTCACATCCTTTGATATCTGAAATCTTATATTCTGAAAAAAAAGATGGTTTCATTAATGAAATCTTAAATTAAATGTGTGGCGTCTTTTTTATCCTATAGACTGATTAAAAATTTATTTCACGTATTATTCTTCTGATGATAATTAATGATATAATTTTATTTTATTATTATAAATTAAATGCTGAATTTTTTGTTCACATGTGAATATCGTATCGCGAAAGATATTCGATACATGGAAGAGAATTTATTGTTTCAGTTTATGTACTCTGCAAATGGTATAAAGTCCGAAATAATGTATAAAATATAATGTTTATTGGAAAGAAAAGGCATTTTTCTACTCTTGTTTTCTTTTATCATTAAAACGGCAAAATATGTGCGCATTTTAATTTATATATTTTTGAAATATATTTGTGTTACAATGTGATATACAATTTACATACATTTGTACACATAAGAACCTGTCATTCTTTATAAAGGACATGTAAGATGTTACGCTTTTGAGGGGAAGATTATTATTATATTATTGCGTGATGAGTAAATCGTTGAACGATGCATTTGTATGTATATACATATAGTATATAATGTGTGAGTACGTATACGTATATATTATATCTATTCGTAGATGTACACAAATACATTTGCCTGTATTTGTGAGCCATGCATACATATATGTACGCAAATTTTGAGAGAATAAGTGTACGAAACAAATAAATTGTTTTATATATAATACATAAATTAAAAATTATTTTGGATTTAATAGTATAATGTAAAAGGGGGAGGGACGAGAGAGGGGGTGAGAGAGAGAGCGCCTTATAACTAGATCAAAAAACATATTTTCTTTTGGTTGTAAACATTTTGATAAACAAAATAAAATTTTGTTCAAAATCTGTCCAGCTCCATCTAAATAAATTTGAATAGTCAGTGCAAGGTGTAATTGTGTTTTTAAAATAAGAATTATGGCGATCATTATTCTTTCCATATTTTTTATTTCATTTTTCTTGTATACATATATATCAACTCACAAAAACATAACATTGGTCAAGTAGACGTTTTACCTTTAGCATATCGATATCTATTCGATTTATGTCACATGTAAAGATGTATGTAAGTCTTGCTGTAATGGTTTTTCATTATAGAAAGTTTTTCATCTATTCGTATCTTGATAGTTTTATGAACATAGTGATGGTACAAAAAATGAATTTACAGTATAAAAAACTGAAAAAGTATTATAGACACTTGTTGCTTTTTTTGGACGTTTGCACATAAAGTGAAGTTCTATTTCGCCTTTTATTATTGCAATACGCAAAAAAGTTTGTTATTATATATACTTATACTTTTATAATTAGAAATGTAAAAACTGATGATATAGCTCATAGAAAGTACTTGAGCAATGATCCTTATAATATAATGGTTTTCATATAAATAACATTAAGAAGTAGAGAAAAATGATAATGTAGTCGATTTAGAGTTTACAAATTAATGATAAATGCAATGCAACGAAAATATATATGAGAGCACATGTCATCGGCAATTCGTCACTCTTGAAGTTCATGAGTTGCAGCGTCATTCCTAAAATTCTTCATCCTCATAGATCACTTCTTAGTATCGAAATTGACCTTTTTTGCCCATTCCGTTATGATACACCCTCAGTGGCATGTAATTCCCATTTCCGTTCATCGCTGTATTTAGAAAATTATAAAAAAAATTATGGAAACGATGAAGATTAGAAATATAGCGCGAATTTGCGGAAACAACTGACAGACATAGTTCTCCATGATCCATGCAGAGAAGGAAGAGTATTCCGCAGAAATTTGCAGAACTAGTCTTTCTTTCCGATCGTGACGGATCGTCAAAATCAGAGAAGACAGTTTTGAAGATTTCCACGTTTTAAAAAAGAAACGTTATTAGAGATAACACACATAACATATATTTTGAAGAACACGAAATCGAAAATCTCGATCGTGTTTGATCACTTACTCAATTCATAGTCTTTTATGGCAGCTTGCAAAATTAAAATTGCGATGCATACGTTAGACAAAGTGCGATGAATTGGACATTATGTGTGTAATATCGCTTACCTTGCACAATCGTGGGAGGCTGACGGGGGCCTTGAATGATGTGTGCATGACATCTCGGCTTCAGTAGACCATGATACAAGATGAAATATAGACCGGCAACGACGGCAGCCGCTATCGCCATACAACGATACACAAATCTCAATGATTCTACGATGTCCTCGTCACCAAAATTGATGTAAGCACCGACGACGGCTCCGAGGCATCGGCCTGCGTAGAAAGGTCAATATAATTCAGATCTATCGACCATTCAAATGTACGTTAAACGGCGACATACCGACGCAAAAGTGAGCTATCACAGGCAGCGCTTGGGCAGTCACAGTCAAATGACGCGGTACCAAATGTCTCAGATAGAGAATGGCAGTAACCCACATTATTCCTAAGGTGAATACTTCTAAAGCCTCCGTGATTAGAGACCACCAAGGCTCCGACACGAGACTCAATACGGTGAACCTATTGGTTAATTATATCAAATTTTTTAAACAAACATGAAAATTTAACAAAAAGAGATCTTTCTTTAACTAGATATACGATATTTTATTATCCGCTTATCAGACTAGAAAAACTTACCTACCTGATTATGTACACCGTAAAGGCAGTGATGAGAAGATTACTGTGTCCACAATAGTCCACAAGATGTTCCGATTTCCAGAGAAACAGGAATGCCGGAATTGCTCCGACAGTCATAGCGACACCAATGGAAAGTTCATCGCCTCCTAGTTTTTGCAGATGCCTGTGTAACAAAGAAAAGAAATTTCTAATATCTCGAATCGTGGTTCAACAATTAAATTATTTTATCTAATAACTTTATCTTAATAGACTCTTACAAAGGCAAGTAGCTGTCCATTGCGCTCCAAAAGGTCCCCATGACTAACAGGATGAAAACCAGGGCGGCAGTTTCGCTGCCGTACCTCTTGATAGCACTCATTGGCAGAGCCAGCATGCCGCTTCTCGTGTGCCACCACCATTCAGGTGGACTGAGTGGCATGCCGTTCGCCGACAGAGCGATGACAGCCGTGAGGATCATGAGCACGGCGTGCAGAACGAGCGGGAGCCAATAGGCCGGTCCAATATCATTCGTTAGAGTACTCAAATAGCCAGTCAGCGGTCCTAGTAGAGCGAAACCGAGAGAACCGAAAGCTAATTGACGTCCTACGTCGCCGCGACCGCATGACGTCTCTCTCGTCGCGATCACTATCGCCGCGTCGATTAGAGCCACGGCAGTCGTCGGAAAGATATCTGCGATCGAGCGTACGAATAAATACATCCAAAACGCTGCTTCTGCCCAATCTCCAGTACGTTGACACTGGCTTTCCGCCAGTACGCTGCCTGAAATGATATATTGCCGGTATAATAGGAAAAATTTTCTATTTCTTTTTGCTGTTAGTGTGGAAAATAGAATTATCAAATGAATGAAGGTGGTGATATGCAATGTTTATGTTCTTTCCAGATTTTTTCTGTCGAGTTTCGTTCATTAATGCTATATAAAAGTATTAAAACATGAATTATTACAGGAATCTTCAGAGTCAATTTTTTAGGACTGCGTTTTTAATTGTAATTGCTCATACTTAATTTTGAATAAAAAATCAAGATAGAATTAAATTTTCAATTAATTGCACGTAAATTATTACCTGGAAGAATATACGGATTGACCAGATCGCATTCAATGGAGCAACTCTGATTGAACTCAGCCATTCTGACTTCCAATTCGGGCGGTATGCGACAGGCGAAGTATTCAGCCATAGGATATGCGCACCATTCCTCTTCATTTTCGGGATTCAATGCCTGTCCAAGAGTACCGTTTACCGGCAAAACGCCGGAGTATTCTGTATAAACATGACAAACAATATTGTCATCTTCATCCTCGTAGCACAGATGCGGCGGCTCATTCTCAGACGTGACATAGCGACGAGTTTTTTTCGTTTCTTCGCGATCCTCCTGTGAAAATTACAATTATGTACATATAGATTTACATACGCGGTAATCATGATTATCTGTTTTAAATTTTATTTTTTTGCTGCAAAAGAGAGAAAATTCACTCCTTACTGGATACATGTAAATGATATTTCCAGTTAAAAGATTAAAAGTTCTATATAAAATTAGACTTTTCATAATTTATATATATAATAATAATGTTATAATTTATAATTTTAATTTGTTTTATCGCGATACATTTGTCCTGTAACATAGTCGAGATGCTGCATTTTTTGTAATCATATAGCATTACCGACGCGAAGAGTTCGCTATATAGCGGCGCGACCGTGGTGTCGCCGCTGCCATCGAAGAAATCAACCTCAGGATCGACGGCACTTCGGAAGGTTGTTGTATCGGAAGCGAGTTCTGAGTGCCATCGTCGCCAGCCAGTCGGATAGCAAACATAATTGCAATCTCTCAGTAGCATGATGCCCACACCGCTGTCGTCGTCGATCCAACGATGACAGCCAAAACGGTCCTCGCACCTTTCTTGCCGAACCTAAAGAGAGGATGTACATTTAATTATTACATTTATTACAATTTAATATTATTCACAATTAGAGAGAAAAAGAAAAAGAAAATTTTAATTATAAAATTCAAATATATTTTCTCCGCATTTTTTTTATCCACAGATTTTCATTTTAATTTAATATATACAATTAAAATATTCTTTTAACGTATATCATTTTCTCTCAATTCTCTTTATTCTTTATCTATCGGTTTAATCATTTAGCCACGCACCATCGCTCCCCGCCGATCGCAGTTGAACTTGAGGCCCGGACCCTCGCCGCCCGATGGCAGAGTACGGTCCACGGAGGGCACTAACAACAATAGCGAGTAGAAGAGTGCCGAGAAGATACAGGCGACGGCGATCATTACGCGAAGGTAACGACCCGTCGACGATTTGTCATTGTTACTCTGACGGCCGGCGAGTTTGTCAGCGATCGGTCCTGCTATCAACGGCCCCAGTATCGCCACTGCCGGCGAGACCATCGACACGAACCTGATATTTTCAATGTTTAATCCCACCTTCGTCATGTGCAGTGGAAGAAATGGGAAGAGACAGCCAATGCCTGAAAAAGGATAATCGCGGATCGTTAGAAGTCGTCCGAATTGTCGATCAAACTAAAAACTAAAGCGATTGTTTTTGCGATATCTACCACCAAAAAAGACGAACAGAAGACATTTGAGCGATATCAGATTCGTGTTGATGAGTTTCTTCTTCGGCAAATCCTTTTCTATGTCCATTTTCTCTGTCGACGCCATAGTTGCCATCGCGAACGAGCAATCGGGTCAGTCTTACTCGGGAGCGGTTGCCGATCAATCAGGACGACCTGGGGTCGTCTACTATGCTAACTGATCGCCTATTTCCATCGTGATGCGTCCATTCTGCGTGCGCTTGAGATGCTAAAGAAAAAAATTATGCGCGGATAAGGCTATTTATAAATATTTATGAATAAACACAATCGGACGAAGAACGAGCATATTTCGTTAATTTAATATAAAGCTATTTCGATAAATTTCAAATATATAATTAGCAAAGGTGATTAAATTTATTCTACTATTGCAATCAAGATTAAAAACAAAATGTTTCAAATAAATTAACTGTCAGAATTCTGTGCTATATATATATTTCATTAGTTCATATTTATAATCTTCATTACAAGGATAAAAAAAAATTATCTGCTAATTATATATCTGAAATTTTATCTGAAATTCTGTTTTATAAAAACAGAAACAAAATATTTCAAAATATAATTAATTATATAATTAATCATGATCAAATATAATTAATTATTAATTGTTTTCGTAACAGACTTATACAAAAGCTGTAACAATACTTCGGTTGACTGAGCGAGGTTGTTATGTGCACAAATCGGCTAAATATAATGGGACAGGAAGACGATCGCACCTGCACGCGCGTGCGGGACATCAAAGGCAACCCGTGCGGATGTAATAAATCGACGTCACATCGATGCTTAACGTGCGATAATGAAATCATTGTACCATATTTATACCTTGACCTGTGGTGTTGTCAGACATGCCACGGAAGTAAATTATCAGATGTATACCGAATATGTACGTGGACCTTCGTAAAGCTTGTATAAACCTTACTTTCTCTTATAATATGCAAATATATATTCCTAATAATCTATTCAAGAGGAACCAATGAAAAGATTTGTTGAAAATATAATTTCAAGCATGTTTAGATAAAATAAGGATACAATTACAAAAATTGTAAAATTGATAAAAGATCTAACGAAACGTGATCTTCCTACTCGTTCTTCGACGAGAATTTACCGCTGTCAGATGCCTTTATTATTAGATATCATATTGGAAAAACTCTCTTGTGGATTAAATGGCAAATTCAGCTCAGCGAAAAGAAAGATAGTAGGTCGCAATTAATATTCCACAGCACGCGATGCTTTTCGCAGCGTTTGCGGTGATATAAAAACGAAAAAACAAGTTTAATCTAGAATATGTATGTGGTAATAAAATTACTTCGACGTATCAAATATCCATTGCATGAGGAAAGAAGGATCGAGACATTTATTTGATTGGAAAGTTTCCTCGTACGCTAGAGATGACATTTATTCATGAATGAAAGCGGATAGATATACAAGTTGTGAATTTATGTCAAGGTAAAACACGCGCCTATATAATTACGTGATGCGTTTCAAGTATATTGATGTAACAATCTATCCGATCCAAATGCAATGAATTCGGAATATTCAAGATGTGTACAGCTGTATGCATGTGTGTGAATATTCCGATTCGTATACATGTGTATGAACATATTGTGACAATCGATTTTCACCAAGAGTGCTGGTGATATATTAATTACATTATAACTAACTGCCTTGTCATGTACCACTAACTATACTACGGCTTTCATGGAAAGTTAATCTGTATAAAGTTAGCATCTTTTATTTTTAGAATTTCGGTATAATTAATAAAATTCCATTTCTTTCGTAAAAAATTCCTGCCATGTATAAAAAAGATTATGGTAGTTAATACTTTAAACAGTAAAAATAAAGATTAAAAAAGGCAATATTCTGAAATATTGACAATGCATTTCTTTCAACGCGATATATTTAATCTTGTTGGTCGAGTTTTTTTACTCGACAATACTCCCAAAAAATTTTCTTCTTATTTCTATGTAGCACTCTTCATTCAAGGATTACATGCAATAAGAAGAGCTGCGAAAAGGGGATCGCATAGTTGGACGGCCGTTTAGCAGGCGTGATTTATCTTCGTACATATATCCCTCTGTGTCATTCCGGATTGATTACGTCGCCGTCGTAATTGTCGTCATTACATGTAAGAGATATAGTTGGTTATATGTATAGATCACGACTAAACTATCTCGCCTATTCTTTCAGCGCGCATCTCTCCTCCTACGCCGACTCGTAATTAAATGTCTACCTTCTCTTCGTTCGATCGATCAGCATCTTCCGTCTCGCAAATTTGGCCTGGTCAGCAATCGCAAAAGAGTAAAGTAACGTGTGCGAATTTTCGTCGAAGAAACGACTTTACTCTTATTAGAGAGAATCTTCTTACATTGGCTGCAAATCCAAGATTGAAATCATTATCTGCTGACTTTTCATATATCGAAGAATCTATCTATAGGTATTGTTAAAAAATCATGAATCTTTAGTTGTAATCTGCAGTTGTAATAATTTTTGTATTACTCATCGATTTCATATTTATATTTTATTTTGAATTTTACAAAAAAAATTTCATTTTCTTAATCGTAGCATGTTTTGACATTTGTACAAGTGGCGGCAGCGCTCTTTACTCGCAAGTTATTATGGATGCAATTGCGACATAAATTCTGCGTTCTAATCTAGAGAATCAGTTCGTTGGTCTTGGAATGACTATGAAACAAATTAAAACGAACAGTGCGTGTACTGGAACAGTCCTAAGTAGGTTAACGACAGGTTACGGAAGCCTCGAATGTTTCTGCGCGTTTTAAAGAAGCAGCTATCGTGCTTGCCGCTCATAAACATAGTTCCGACACAAAAATTCGTATCCATTTCTATAAATAATAGCAAATTATAAAATTTTACAATAATTTAAAATTCATGAAATATATTAAGCTTCATCTGAGAAGATTTCTTGTCAATATTTGCCATCAGTATATTGATTATTTAATCTAATGTCATTGAATGGTAACATTAAATTCCATTCATTTCCTATCAACATTGAGCATTTTTGATTTTCAGGGACAATTTATGAGATGGATTTCTAGTCAAGAAACTACAAGTGCAAAGATTCCCGCGCATTTTCCATACGTAATATTATGATCACCGGCTATAAATAGACGTGTGTGAACGCTTTTTAACTAGACGAGATTCATTTAATCTAGCTTTATTCAATCCGGTGCTCCGATGAGACGGAAGTTATAATGTGCGTTAAACGCAATAATAAAACGCATTTAATATCTCTTATCCTGCTTAATTTTTTGTTCATACAAGATATATATCTTACAATATTGTAAAATGTCATATTTCCATAATAAAAGAGCCACAATATGTAAACTACAAAATAAAACAATCAGTAAGATTATTTTTATCACATCTATTTTATATTAAGTTGTATTATTAAATAACTTCAAGTTTTAAAATCAAATCGAATTTGCCTGAAACAAGTGCTAACATCCATTAAAAGGAGACAAACATCTGATACGTTTGCGAAATTAACACGTTAATTTCGGATGAATAAGGTTTTTCTCTCCTCGCGTGCACATCTAGATGTCCTCCACAAGATAGCTACGTTACGTCATCGAGAACAGGTCTCCGATTACGTCAATATCCAACTCCATCAGTGTAGTCATGAGTCAACTAAATATTCTTTGGATCTCTGCGATTATAACATATCGATAAAGCCGAATCTTTTAAAAATAACTCTTACACGCTTGTCATCGTAAAAGGCCAACGATATATCTTCCCGGCCGTAATAAAAATTCTAATTGTTTCCTGGAAACGCTAACCCAATACATGAGAAGTACAGCCGCGAAAGTCACTGTTCACTTCCTCTCAGAGATGAGTTCTCGGTTTTTCCTTCATACATTTTGTATTTAGTTCCATAATATTATATTTATGAAAGTACGCGTCTATACATGTATTGACGGGATGTCAATAATGATAAAAGCCGACAATTCGTTTCTTATTCTATGAATTGAACGTGGGCGTAATTTGAACAGACAGGTTCTAGAGAAAGCATCAAGTGTCCAAATCAAAGACTATTTTCCTTCGATCGGAAAGTGAAAGATTTTTTTACTCCTTTTGGGAAGGAAGAAGAGCACACTCGCCTTCTTTTCAGAGAGTTATTATCTATCCTTATAAGAGTCTGGATAATGAATAGATATTCTCACAATCATTTCTTCTCATTTTCTTGATAATGAAACGTTTTACCTCGCAGCGTAAAAAAAATCGCAAAACACTCATAGGTGAAAACACAAGACTTTCCTTTCGTAAGTGGCGTTTTAAAAGGCGTTTTCGCCTCTTCACGAATGGCGATTAAATTTTTCCAAAAGCAGTTTGCATACAAGATCGGGCATGCTTCGATTCTCTAAAAATAGGCTGTTTTATTACAACCCATGGTTCACAATTGCGCGCACGTACCTTGTAGCTAAATGAAGCGTGGAAAATCGACGTGTTGTAAACATTGTACAATAACATCTCGAGATATATACATATATAATACACAAGAGATATCTTATAAATATATATATATATATATATATATAATAAGTATCATACAAAAGTATAAATTTCTTTGTGAAATAAAATATATCTATTAAGAAAGAATGATGATAATTTGACTAAGTTAAAACTTAAACCAGCTTAGTTAAAATATAGCAACATCAAGCATATACAGTTGATCGCGTAACGTTGATCTTTGTTATTCAAGATCATTTTAAGATAAGAGCGAGCGAGTCTTCTCAAGGCAATCTTCTAACATTACTTCCTGTGCGCTATCATCCCGTATCGTTTACTATACTTCACATTTAAGCAATCATCGAAGTCGTATGCATTCTCAGGACGTCACGCGATACGCTATGCGTGTTTCCACATGGTTATTATATATCCTTATTACACGGAATGTCATCATCACACGCGTACGACCTTCCGCCCATAGATTAGTCTAACGTGTACGACTCGCGAAATTGGGTTAATGAAATCATAGAGGAGGAAGAAGTTACTGGCGCATGTGAGCTCACCTATCCGGCGACGACGATGATGACCCTTTCTCACAGAATTTCGCGCGGAAGGGAGATTATTTTATCCAACAGTGAGTTGCACCTTTGTAACATTGATACGGTGTGATAATCATGGACATTAAGATAATTACATGACATCGCGTTTTTTACTTTTTCATTAGTTTTACGAGGCTAATCTTTTATATTTCCCTCCCGATGATGGACTTTTCGGGCGGAGGAGAAGACAGACTGATCGCTATTTCTTTATGAGTCGATAATGGAAAACTCTCGTATTAGCGTCGCGGATGAAGACACATATTTACGATGATGTATGCGTACATATGTGTGTTTGCGTTGGAATGTACACAGGAACGCGACAGAGTAACGGAAATCTGTGGAAAAATGGGGGAGATTCTTTTCGTGTTTGAAAAGGGATGAAAAGCTACAATCAAGCTGACGACTTTAATATCTTTCGGTAAAAATGAGATTATAATAATTTTGCGCACGCGATAGATATCGGACAAAAAGAAGTTTTTCAGAAATTTATACGAATTTCCTTAAAAAGATAACAAAGCTAATGTTATCGTAACAAAACGTTTTCTTTTCGTTTATATCGGTACCGCCTGCATCGTCCTTGAAAAACATCGCCGACATCACGGTAATCATTGTTGAAGCCCGCGTGTCGTAACGTTGACAACCAGAATACAGATCGGCTTGCCACATGCTTCAGAGTCACGTTTATACTAGGCGATGACGCTAGATCGTTCGAATATCTTTTTTCCTAAATCATTAATCTTAAGAAGAAAAAGTTTATCGGAATTATTTAGAGAGAAAGAAAAAGAAGAGAGAAAATCTTATTATAAATTATCTTCAATATTTTTTAATAAAAACTTTATAATTTTGAACATTACGCACACGGATTATACATTTTCAGTGTTTCACAAAAAAAAAAGTGAAAAATAGAAATAATTATATAAATTATATTCAATTTTTTTTTTATGTAAAAGTACCTTCTTTAACACTTTTTAGAAATAGAAGAAAAAAGACAGTGAATTATTGTATAATAGAGATTATGTGTATGTCTCGCACGTGAATGGATAGTTTACATAGTACGGAGACTATTTTTTTCGAAGATAGATATCATTCATCCTGTAATTTATCACACGCTTTTCACATAGATGTAGATTGTCTATGTTTCCGTGCGGACCCCAAACATCGACTAAAAACCTGCATCCCTGCTACAAAACAACGATTCAATAGAGAAGCAGTGGTGTGAGACGCGAGACACATGCAGGGACAGATTTCACGATCGATGCGAATTATTCATTCAAGCCGTTGCACGACCGAGCACCTAATTCCGCCCCATCGGTCCCGTCTCTCTCTCCTCACACTTACTCATAGAGGGCTGCACACCCCTCGGATGATGGTGCTCTGAGAGAAATTGCACGACGAGGGAACTTGCTTTCCTAGCATACCTCTATAGAAATGGTAAATACGATGCGCTGAATAATCGCCCGATTCTATAGCGTAATTCTGCTCGTACAAACCAACGACGGCGCGTTGAGACCTGTTGAGATATCTGGACGATATCTTTTTTTTTAAGTATATTAAATTAAATTACAAAAAACAAATAATGTTAAATCAAATCAATTTTAAGTATGTAAATTGAGGGAGGAAGAATACATTAATACGAAATGACAGAAGGTGGATGTAAAAGTCGAGCATCCCCATGCAAGCATTACTTTTCTTACTGATCGATTGCGAAAAAGGTTTTCAGCGCACACATAGAGAAAATTATCTTACAGTCGGAAACTTTCGCCAATAACGTTGTTATGCATTTACTCATAGTTGTGCAAAACAATATAGTAATTCGTTTTGAGCATTCCGTTGGTCTCGACGCACTCGCACTTTGTATTCTTATATAAATCCACGGATATTGGCATCGTGTTGACGCGATCGAAAGTTTCTTGCGCAATATTTCTTCGTAGAGTTCTCATATGTAAGATTGGTAAAGACGGTAGTTTCCAATAACCGATTCCGCATTGGTTTCGCAAAATTCCTCGGTACAATAGCAATGCCATCGTAGGAAAAGATCGCTGCAATATTGCGAACTTTGGTACACAAAGACGTTCTCCGGGAGCTCGTATGGAGAACCGATGGATCCAGTTAAAGGTTCATATTTGTGTGATATGCATCACCGATTCTCTCTCTCGTTTCGAATCTTTCAGAGAAGTTATATCGCGCCTAAAAGATAATAAAAATAATCATGAAATCTTTATGTATAATATAAAAGAATGAATAAAAAATGTCTTATAAAGAAACTATTATACTCGTAATATCAAATCTTTCTCTTATTTATAATGATATTTTGTAAAATATTACTATTAGAATTAATTTCTGATTCAATGATAGCTCAATATTGATCAATTATGGTACTCTGGATAGCTATACTTCTATATTTTATTCTTAATCACGAGAGCTGTAAAAAAATTGTTGCTTCTGCAATCTATAAAAATATAAGCTCGATTTCGCCTTATCATTCCTTTTTGTAGCCCGATCGTATACACGGTGTCAATAACGCACGGTTGATGCCGCGCGCACGGTGCACACTGTTTATATTCTCGGAGGTAAAACGCACAGAGGATGCCCGGCATGTATTTACCGCGGATAACGGAACCACGGGCGATGTGTCGGAGAGCGCGAGCAAGACAAGAAGGATAAGAGGAGGAGCGGGGAGAGAGAGAGAAAGAGAAGAGAAGAGCGAGGTGAATCGAAAGACGGAAGAACGGCTGACAGAAAGAGGTACTTTCAAGGAAACGAAAAGAATCTATGCAACAAGACTACAATGTCCGTTTGCGATTTCACGATAAAAAATGTATCAATGTGTGTGTTCACTCTAAAGATCTTTGATAAATATATCAGCGAAAAGGTAATTTAAGTAGTTTAGTACGTGAAAAAATAAGTCTATAATTTATAAAATTTATTTTAGCATGATTTTTTATATAAAATAAATTTTACAATTTGTGAGAATAATATATTTCTTTACATAAACACAAATAAGGTAATTGTAGATTACAATTAATTTTGATAATATTAGTAGTAATATCAATTTTTTTGTATTTTTTTAAAAATTAAATTAAATTAAAAGTTGTCAATTAATTGAAAGTTGTCAATGTAAATATTTTATTCAGAAATGTATTATTCAGAAATATTCAATGGAAAAAATTGTTCATATGAATGTTTCTGTTTTAAAATAGACACTTAAGTTATGGCTAACGTATTCAGCATAGGTGCAACCGGCCCTAGACCAGTGTTCAGGTCGCGAAGCAAACGTACGCGTTACGCGCGGAGTGACACAAGCGTTACTCCTGGCATATAACACACATACTGTACGTATTATACAATGCAACACCGTGCTGCCTGCGTATGTATTAGAGCGAGAAGATCTTGCGTGATAAGGAGGTGGCGCACAGAAGATAGTTTCTACAAAATGATTCGCAATGGTACTCGCAATACCGGTCGACTCAATCGGAGATTATTTTCTGGAATAATCAACATTTAAATCGACGTAATCGATATTACACATTACGCTATTTCGCAAAAATTCCAGAAAAAAAAGAAATAAGCAGTAACTTTAAAAGTATTGTGAGCAGAGACCTATCAAAATTCTCTAAAAAAAAAAACAGAAAAATAGAATAGCGGTTTCCCCTTATCGTCGGCGGTCGCGTCACGCATTATTCCCTCGATTATTTTCAAGGAAAATGTTAACGATCCTAAAATGTCCCGCGAACCGCTTTCGTCGGTGGAAACTCTGAATGGTACCTGCTCGCGGATCGATATAAACTCGAGCATCATTTCTCCGTAGTTCATAATATTCTCATATCGCACCAAATGTGATTGAAACGAATGATTCTAAGCCTTTACTTTCAAGAGCTATCGAGTGTGTGTACGTATCTATACGACATTCCATTTCAGTACGAATTACGACATATTACTGTAAAAAGATTCCGTTTTTTTTATATTCGATGAATTGATTTTTCATTAAATTTACTAGAAATTTGTCACGCGAATAATATTATTATTACTTGTAAGAATAGCATTTCTTAATAAAGCAATTCCTCTGGGAACGATTTAATAGAGCAGGAATTCGTCGACGACCAAGCGAGGAAAATTATTAACGATTAACGCGCATATAGTGATGCAACGATGCATTCTGGGGTCATAAAAGACAAGCGGGGAGAAGGAATTGCCGGATAGTCACGATGTCTGCAGAACTGTTTACACTTACAAGATTTTTTGTCGATATTTATCCGCTGATAGGTACACGTAAGAGTTAAAAATTAGATTGTTTTTCGCACAACGAAGGATAATAAATAATCTACGGGAATAAAATTATATCGTTTAATATAAAACTTGAAATTAATAAAAAGTTTCAAGCAATCTCGATTAAACTTTGAGAAATTCGATTCGTTTAGACGAATGTTTTCGTGCTGACGCGATGTTAAAATTAAGTGTGCCAATATTGCTGATGAGACACAATGATCGCGCACCATATAACTTTAATATCTAACGCATTAAGTGCGTTGATTAAGCCGACATGTGGCGAATGAATCTGTTATTCAATGAGGTTCTTGCGACGATCTTGCCGGTGTCAATCGAAGAAAAACATATATGCATATATGCATATGTCCAATCATTGGAAACTACAGCGGGATATCAATTTGCATTTAACATTAGTACAGTTTTGAAAGATCGGAAAGTAATCGTCGCAACAAAGAGAATCGAAGGGAGTTGCCCGAATTTCGCAGTCGATGAACTTATCAACACGGTCGAGATTCTGGAAACCGCAGAAGGATGAACGGATCGAAACTGCCCGTGAAGAGGATGTAGTCCGTTAAAAACAATTGGCTGGGATTTCAGTCGAAAAGCGGGTCACGTAGATTCGAGAATGGACTGAAAGGGAAGTGTCGACGATGATGCGACAAGCGTTACTTCATTACAGTGTTTACTTCCATCGTGTTATCGAAGCTTCGTGTTCGAAAATATCGTTCATTTCAGAGAGTGGTAGGTACATCTCACTACTTGGCGATCCTCATCAACGAAGTTACGAGAGATTCCATTAACGGAACGTTGACTTTTCGAAGTTCCGATTTCCCTACGGCAAATTAATTCTATACATCAACATATGAAATTTATGTGAGCAGGATTGAGGGGATGTTTCTCTTTCACGGAGGAATCAGTGATTTAATTACGGAAAAAAATTAGCCGATAAAATAAAGTTATAAAAATTACGCGAGGCATTCTTGAAAGGACTTTGTGAATTAAAATTTTTGCCAGAACTTTATGCATGATTAGATGAAGCGATCTTGAGTGTTTTGAATCGCATTGGTAATATAATCACTAATTATTACTGTAATTATATGGTAACATTTTATATAGATGATTTATTAAATAATAAAATATGGAAAAGAAAAGCATTGATTTAGAAAAGGGTCCCTGTAAATTCAAGACTCTAAACGCTTAACGAAAAATCCGTCACTATAATAGAGAAATGCCGTAAATAGAGTTAGCGTTAACTTACATTACTACGACCGACTCTTTAAATTAGTCGCATACTGGTTAACCAATTGCGATCGACAATATTGCTCTCATTCTCACAATTCACAATTGTACTTATACCATAAAGAAGAAAGATTATTTAATCGCGGGACAGCATTAATTCACATTATGCGAGCCCTCGAGACCAGCTTCACCGATCACGTTGATTAATCACTTTGATTTTCTCATGAAATACACTCGGATTTTTTTTCGATGGCAATGCTAGTTGTAATATAGATAGAGGCATCGTATCGTAAGTCGGATGTAACGGTAACCTACATTGCACAGTGCAACCAACCCTCTCGAGGTCAGAGATGCAACCCGGGAGGTATGCGCGCGATTGCATCCCTCGCAAAATCCAATATAGAGTACGATGATTCAATGTATACTTACGATCCGGAAGTGCGCGACAGCGTTGTCTGTATTTACGTGCGTACCCTCGTTGGGAAACAAGCGTCGATCCTCGGAAGGGGAACGATATCACAGCGGATAATCGCGAGAGATCGTGTCACTGAACGCAAACGTTGGGTATCGCGGCGAACATCCCGCGACCACCTCATTCCAGCACAAAGTCCGGCGAGCGACTGTTGCGTCCCGGTGATCGGTGATGGTGATTCGCCCCGTGCAACGACGCGCAGCTCGACGGCGCGCTTCACGTCGCCGGCTCGGCTCGACTCGGGACTCGACTTGCTACCCCGCGCTTCTTCGCGCGTAAACGTCAATGCGAGATGCTACGTAGCATCGTATGTACTATATACATATGTCGTGTACGTGCATTCATACGTATTTACTTACTTACGGACGCGTGTGTGCTCCCATCTCTCTTTCCGTCTTCCCACATCTTTCCTGTACCGCGAAGATAGTGACGGCATAGGGCACAGCGCGGATTCTCGGGTTCGAGTACCTCTGAAGCCGGGCGCTCCGTTGCACCGGGGCACCCCATGTATTAACTCCCGTAGAGCCTCCCGCCGTTCTCAATCATGCACGTATAATCTTCTTGATTTATGATGCGACTTAGATGCCGTCGTAATTTCTAAAGGTATTCTGAAATGTGATTCAAGAGTCACAAATATTTCTCCATGAATATATCTCGATCAAGTAATTAATTTTTTTTTCAGATTGCAATATTGAATTATTATATGTATTAATTGAGTGTTGTTACTTAGAATCCTGCTAACTCCTAGAATCGCGTTAATTGTAATACCAATGTCAAAACCGTAAATTTTGCAGATGAAAATAATAACCCATTAAAAAATAATATATAAATAAACACATACATAAGATACGTAGGAGATTATAATATACTCCATCATCATTAATGATATTTTTTAAGCAAGAGTAAGAATGTATTGTTCATTTGTAGTTTGCGAATCGTTGATTAGTTTTCACAGTGGTGTCTCTCGACTATTAGCCAGTATATGTATATATCTATTAATCTCTGTTTCTTTCGTTAATTTCTTCTCTTTCGCTTTCTTCTCGATCGTAAATTATAATTATACTATAATGTCAGAGATTGTCAGGAACTACAAAATACGCATGTCATATATGGTTACTTGACAATATACAGAAAAAGTTTGTTATTTTTATACCGTCAATCGAGTTTTTCCTGCGTAGGGGATTTGATCGTTAACCTCTTCGGCATACTTTTATACATTGAATCAACACGATGAAAATCCGATACATGCGAGTATGCTGCAAAAAATTAATAATTAGTATCAATAATGGATGGAATAAATATATATCAAATGTAGAAAAAGATAGAATAATAGATATAAATAAATAAATGGATAAAGAATTAAATCCCAAATTTTTGAATTTATCTTCTAATTAGAATTAATATATAGAATTAATATATAAATTATTAAAATCCCTCGTGTATTTTTCAAATAAAAACATTTTCCCATCGAAGAATTGAGAAATTTCTTATATAAATATCAAGAAAATAATGGAGATTTCTCTCTTGGGCATAATAAACTTTATTTTCCTCATCCAACCTCTGCTTCTATTAAAAATAGATTTGAGAAACATAAACAAGTAGTATAACGATATTTCTCTCTAAACAACGTTTAAATTGAAAATAACTTTTGAAAAATTATACCTTATTTCTCTCATAAAGAGATAGAATAAATATATCCTCGCAATTGGAGAGCAAAGGAAGAAGCAGGAAATTTGCAAGGAGATATAAAAGGAACATATCGTTAATTATACGATGTATTATATATATATGTACATATATGTGTGTGTACAAGTATCCGTATTTCGACTATTATAACACATATATTCGACTTGACTCGTTCAACCAATGGCGTACGGCGTATGTGCGCGAGACGAAGGAAGGAATCGACGTCGACGGTCGACGCGCCATCGGCGCCATGCTACGATAGCGGCGATAGCGCTAGCGAGTGACACGATTCTGAAACAGTCAACGATTTAGCGGACAATTGATTGTGCTGTTTATACGCCATTATGGATTCCTTAGCAAATTACGCTAGCGACGGCGATAACAGTAACAATTCGGATGATGTGAAGGTGAGCAAACAGAGGATACATGCCGGATGCTCGGGGATTAGATCGTTCGTCGTCGTTTAGGACGCTTCAAGTTGTAAATGTATATCGTTCGACATGGCTTCTCTATGCGTATCCAATGAACGTTATTCCACACACAATTTACGTGCCCCTAACACACACAAGACTATTTATTTATAAATATCGCACTTTCATGAAAACCCACATATTACAAAATGCAATTGATCTTTTTTGCAATATCAATAGATTATATAAATTCAAATGGAAATATAATTCAAGCGCTACATAATTGATTTTATTTCCCTAGATGCCAGCTCGGGGACAGCAAGAAGCAAATAGGAGGGCTAGTGATGCCAATTACGACCCGGTACAAATGGACATGAGTGAGGTACAGTGAAAGCACACACCCGTAATCCTTGATTTTTAGTTATTAAGTACTAAACATTTGGGCAATGCCTAAGAAGATACCGCAGTGACTTTATGGGTACTGTATGTACATGCAAAGTCTTAGGCGTGATATATAAGGGGGCTAGTATTTGGTTTTGCAAGGTCGTGTCAAATTATCAATTAATATCGTTTATAGTGAACAAATGTTATTTATGTAAAAATGAAGGCATTATCTTTACATTGGCAATATTTCTAATCAAATTATAATTTGGCGTAAGCTAATGACTTTTATCGCAATTGGGTAAAAATCAATATGCTTTCTTAATCTATTTGAAATCTAAATATAAATAAGACAGGACCTTGGAACCTTACCAAACACAGGATAATCAGGTTCTATCATTGACATAATTAAAATTTAAATAATAAGTAAATGGGAATAGTGCCATTTCGTGAGACAATATTAACACGTAGCTCTGTTGGTAATACATGATACAATATCTACGCATCTCGGCAAGGTCTATGCTGTGTGAGGGTCTTTCAAGACTACCCCAAGTCCTATTCAGAAGATAGAGGTGAGTAGAGGAAGCTGGAAGAAGGTAACACTAACAAAACATCAACCATCAAAGAAACCACATGTACAAGTATACTCGGGTGATAACTAACTGCAGAGGCAGATTGATGTGAAGGGCCCTCATATTCCTCTTTTTTGTGACATTGTTGTTTTGTACATTGATTCCATTTTACCTATCTACCGATAATTAACATACAATATCATATATATTTACATTATTTTTTATCAAATGTAGCGACACGCAGATGTTTGTGTGTCGTGCAATTTTTGTATCAAGTACAACCAAGGATGCAAGATAACTGAATTTATAAACTTTTCATAGACAAAAAATTCTTTAAGTATTTTACTTTTAGTATTCAGAATAAAAATACTCTTTATCCTTGTCTCTAAATATATATATTATATAAGTTTTCTATATATAATACATATTATTTACTGTCAGAATATCCAACTTTGCGTGTATTGAAGTTACATATAAAATAACTTTTGCGGTAGGGATTAAGAGCTATTTCTTACCTAATACTATATGTAAGAGATTTCATTTATTAAAGTTAATAATTTTTCTTCTCTAGGAGAGCAACAACAACAATTCATCCAGGGAATCTAGTAGCGAACGCATAAACAGTCCTTCAGCGGGGCAGTCTACTTTTGGCTCGAGAACAGAATCGTCTCGAGTTTTATCTTCTCCTTCAGACCAGAGGTAGGCTGGTTTGTTAACTATATATAATGCAAGTGCGCTTTAACAATACTTTATATAGATAAGATTTGCTATAAAAGCAGTAATTTTAGTATATCTTATTAAATTTATATACCTGTCGTATACAGAATAATAATACGCATCTGTGTGGTATACCCCTGCAGAACGTAATCATTTTACAGGCGAGCCGTCGATCACGAGAATCACACGAGTTCGAAAGACGATCATAGACGAGGGGATCGCAATGATCGGAGTCGTCATACATCCGATAAAAGTCGCCGATACGATGATCGAAGACAACGTGATAGTAATAGTAGTCATAGAGACCGAAGTAAAGATCGTAAAAATCGAGATGACGATAAACGTAAAACTTCTCTTGGATCCAAGGATGAAAAGAATGACGACCGAGAAAGGAACGACAAAGATCATCATTATAGGGGGGATGACAGAAGGGATCGTAATCGCGACAGAAATGAAAGGGACAGGCGTAGGGATCGGGACCGAGAACGGGATCGGCGACATTCCAGGGATGATCGATCAAAGGATCGGCACCGGGATGAGCGCTCGAATTATCACAAAGAAAAAGATCGCACGCGGTCGAGATCGCGATCGAGGGATCGCGCTCCACCGCCGCCGTTTAGAATGATGAGTTACCGAGAGGAGAAGGGACGGAACAAATTGGCCCAATTGGAGAAATTGGGCATAGAGCTAAAACCGCCGGAAGGTGGCGGTGATCTGGCGACCGGCGGTATGCAGAGCGAGCAGAGTTATTATAATCCGTTGGCAACGGCGACGCAGGGCAAGTACGCGGAGCAAATCCAGAAGAGGAAGCTATTGTGGGCCAACAAGGTGACGATTCAATAGTGATAATGATATTGTTAATCAGTACGTTCGACACAATCCCGTTTTATAATTATTTTTTTTTCTGCAGTCAAAGCAAGACGATGGTAAGAGTACGTCGACCGCAGCTTCCACGGCTAATACTTGGATGGGAACGACTTTCACGCACGATCAGGATGGAAAGGTATCTGCTAAATTCAAACGACTGATGGGTATTAAGGGCGATTTACCTAGCGCACCTGCGGTAGGAACCAAACCAGATATTCTGAAAAAGCAGGAAGAAATGTTCAACAACATGGAGCAACAATACGAAGTGGCGCGAGCCACTACGCACACGCAGCGTGGTGTAGGATTAGGTTATGCTAGTGGTGGCTATCAGTTTTCACGATAAAGTGCATTGAAACTTCACATCTTCATTGTTTAATTACATTTAATATCGATAGAGAGATATACGGAAATATAGTTATGTTCGACAGATTATAATCCGACAAATCAAATCCCTTTAATTCTGAATCTTTCCTTCAAGTCGTCAAGGATAGCAAATTGTTCTATCCGGCTTCAGAGTTCATTATGGATACGACTGCAATGAAATTATGTGTACTTGAGTGTTACACATTGCAAATAAATTTATTAAGATTATCTAAAAAAATAAAACACGCTTATTCCTGATTATGAGAAAAACAATTTTTTTGTTTAATTATACTTACTACAAATTTATATATAAAAAATAGTCTTGTTTACAGGCAAATGTATCCTTATTTAATTCAAGAAGCTTATGAAAAATAGAAACACAATATTTGATAATAAAGATAGTATGCCTGTGGATAATGGAAGAAAATTATATAGCTATCTCTTTTATTTTTAAATCTCTCGTTAAAGACTATAATTTACAGGTATAAATTTATGTTTTGAATATACGCGCGTAAACATGAAACTCTATCATGGCGTAGCTAGACGACAGCGCACTTTTAAAACGGAAGTACACGGTTAGTCAGAAGTCATCTAACGGTTTGTACACAGTAATAGGCACGCAGATGTGGATGATCGTGTTTACCAAGATGGCGTGCCAACGTTTGATTTGAATTTGTTCGTTAGCGTATTAGCGATACTTTGAGAAGTTCGTATGAAGCGAGGATTGGCTTCGTCAAATCTTGAGAAGAATCCCGTGATTGGTATCGTTATATGATATTCAACTAACGTTCTCTTAAAGAGAAAGATAGAGCACAATGGATAATTATATTAAAATAGAGAAAATCGGAGAAGGTGAGTTGTATGGAAAGACTCCTTGCCAAGTTGTATTGTGTATTACATCTGTGGCAATACATATTTATCAATCTTGGCAGCGATTTGACTGCATTATTTGTAACATATAACTTCATACATCCTTTCTTTCTATGATATTAGAGTATCATAAATTGGTATATAAACATACATATAATAAATATTTATATATAATCAAACAAAATTAGACTTTTGTTAAAAAAAGGATAGTGCAATATGTGTACATATATATATATATATATATATATATATATATATATATATATATATATATATATTATTTAATTGTTTATACTTTTCCCACAAAATTGTGGTTGATTTTAGCTATGCATAAGTCTTCTAAAATGTTTTGATTTCTGACATAAACATACGACAAAGATTATACACATGACAATATATTTTCAAATTTTTCCATTTCATAGGTACTTATGGAGTAGTATATAAAGGAAAACACAAGAAAACTGGAGAAATTGTAGCCATGAAAAAGATTCGTTTAGAAAGTGATGATGAAGGAATACCGTCAACCGCTATTAGGGAAATTTCATTGCTCAAAGAATTAACTCATCCAAATATTGTAAGCTTAATTGATGTATTAATGGAGGAATCAAGACTGTATCTTATTTTTGAATATCTCACTATGGATCTAAAAAAATACATGGATAGTTTAAATAATAAACAATTGGAACCAGCTGTAGTTAAATCATACTTATATCAGGTTTGTTTAATATGGAAGAATTTTATATATTATTTTATAGTAATGTTTCATGCACGTACAGGCTTTATAAGATTAGTTGTAAATTATCTGAAAATTCTATCAATTTTTAATATTATTTTAGATCACACGTGCAATTCTGTTCTGTCACAAGCGTAGAATATTACATCGTGATTTGAAGCCACAGAATTTGCTGATTGACAAAACTGGTATTATCAAAGTAGCTGATTTTGGTCTAGGAAGAGCCTTTGGAATCCCAGTTAGAATATATACACACGAAGTTGTAACTCTGTGGTACAGGGCACCCGAAATTCTTCTTGGTGCCACTAGATATTCATGCGCAATTGATATGTGGAGTATTGGATGTATTTTTGCAGAGATGGCGACCAAGAAGCCACTGTTTCAGGGAGACAGTGAGATTGATCAACTTTTTAGAATATTTCGGTAAGATTTGTTTACATTATTTATTATATTACTTTTAATAATTATACAATTTTTTTTAGAATACTAAGAACACCTACAGAAGAGATATGGCCAGGTGTTACACAGTTGTCAGATTACAAAGCGACATTCCCAAATTGGATGACGAATAATTTGGAATCGCAAGTAAATACATTGGATGCGAATGGGTTGGATCTGTTGCAAGCTATGCTTACATATGATCCTGTGTACAGAATATCTGCACGAGCGACGTTGCAACATGCTTACTTCAATGACTTGGATACATGCAAAATACCTGCTGCGTAACATGGAAAAACTGTATCAAAAAAGCAGACCCATCATTTACATTTGCATACATTTACAATTAATACATTGCATGTGTACAATTGTATTTACGTTTTTAATCGTGTGACTACATGAATAGAGTCTCTTTTAAGGTGTACTAAAAGTTAATTTATTTGAGTAAATTTATTTGAGTAAATGTCTTATTCTGTTTGATCATTTCAATGGTTGAAGTTTACATTTCTACTTTATACTAGAAACCATTCTGTGTGTGAAAATAAGTTTATGTGTAGCTTTTAATAGCTAAACTTCATAAATTCCATATTACATAAATTCTATATATAAGTTCCGACTAGAATATTACAATAGAATATTTTATATATGTATGTTAATTAAATAATTTTTATTCAGTATTCGGTTCATGATTTGTTTTAATTAATAATGTCGATTCCATATATTTTTTATGTTCGATATTTTGTCGTGTTTAATGAATATTAAATATCACATATGCTTTTAATTTGCTCTTATATTTAATTCATTTTTGCTTAATAATATGCATGTGATATCCAGTTTTTTATAATGCAATGGATTTTTTAAATCAACACTGTATATGTTAATAACTAAAATTTAATCATCTTTGTGCCTTCTATGATAAAAAATCATATAAAAAATTTACAGTCGTGCAAATCCACTGTTAATATAAGACAAGATTAATAATTTATAACTGGAATCCACTACATTACATGTGCGAAAATTTATATATTAAGAGTGTTAGCATTAATTGCAAAGATTTTAATGTAAATTTTCTATTTTATAAATAAATCATATTTTACTAATAATAACTTTTTATATAATGAAATAAAAATTTTAGAAATTATATTTTGTTAAAGTGAGAGAGAAATTATTTATTACATACATGTCATGCAGAATTAGTTTTAATTCACTTAAATTTATGACAAAGGTAGAAAAATCTTTATATCTCATAAACAAGAAATTACTAATTCCCAGAAAGCATTAAATATTATGCTTTTGTAGATGCGTCATCGTTCTCATTGCCATAACTGAAAATAACATGATCATTGTGAATTTTTTAAAGAGATAATGTATATATGTTTGTTGTGTCAATATATGACAGTGGATTTATCATAAAAAAAAAATTAATTGGTATTAAAGGGTTTACAGAGAACAGCAATACATTGTATGTACACATCTCCATTCTCGTCCGTATTATGTCTTCATAAATGTATGCGTGATCTGTAATTGGTCCGAGAGTGGGGTACCAGCCACATAAAGTCTATCCCTCCATTGAGACTTGTGTTTATAGTGTGTGAACGCAGAGAGGCCGGCAGCAAAATAATCTCTACAGTGAGTACATTTTTGAGCTTGGAACTGTAATTTTTTTTCCTAGAACAAGTTAATCTTATTTTTCACCCAAACATCTTTATAACAATTGAATAGATTGTTTTAAATTTCACTTATTTTAAAGATTTTCCCCGTTTCTCTCTCCAATATGTACGAAATTGCATGTTGAGTAACAATTAAAAAGGACATTGCTTATATATTTCCCATGCGTGATATAACCAAAGCTTAAGAAAATATTATTAATCAAAACTATGTATTAATTTTTCCTTTCACGAAATCAATTCTGGTTTTGTATCTGTGAAAAAAGCATTTTCTGCGGACAAATGGAAAGATATTAATCGAATTATATTTACGCAGATAGCGCTAATTCTTCTTGAATATTCTCTATGACGCGAAACGAAAGGTCGCATAGGTCGAGTTTAATCGTGTATTCGTCAGCTATTATCGGGTTATCATTGATATATTATGGTATCTTAGCATAAAAGGAAAACCCAAATATATATAGTCACAAAATTTATTCAGACTAACAATAAGAAATCTAAGGTCTTTGCTCCGCGATGCGTGTCCAAGGCGAGTGAATCATGCTTCACCAATTGTACTTGAAATCTGAGAAGAAAGAGAAAGATCATGTTTACGCGAGTTTAAAGATCGTTTCACACCGAAGGTGTGCTTATTTACCTATAGATAGTACCGGAAAATCACTGTGTAAAATCACATTGTTAAAATGCGTTATATCATCATTTCCGTCGTGATCCGTCATCCTTTGTAATCACATCGTAAATGACATCTGATTCATATTATTTATTACATCTTAGAATAAAATGTATATAATCAGACTTGTATTATCATATAGATTATTTATTAAATAAATAATTTTTTTCCGTTAAATTACCTATTAATATAACACCTATTATAATAATATAACATATTTTTGTGTGTATTGATTAGAAAATTTGAAATAAATTAATCATAATGAGTCGGATTTAATGAATAAATTTCTGGCGTTACTCACGTTTCGTAGAAACTTATTATTGATAATTATATTATCCATAGATATATTAGAAAAAATTCGACCCGTGTATCAATTTTCTCCGAGAATTTAAATTTCTTGAATATTCTTGATTATTGACTTTTGTTTTTATTTTTAGAAAATGCAGTCTTTGACTTGGTTCTTAGCATTGGCGGGATGCCTCGCTTTTGCTCAAGCTCATACATATCATATGGGCGCCTGTCCCATCGTGGAACCTATGCAGGGTTTTCAGATGAACAGAGTAAGCGAAATATTTTATCAAAAACTTATCAAAAATAAATTAAAGAATATTTCTATATAATAACATTGGAATATAAAAAATTTGTAAAATATTTTATTTTGTGCATATTTTGTGAATTTGATTATGTCGAATCTTCTATTATGTTTCTTAAAGCACAATTAATTTACTTTCAATAACAATCGACTTGTTTAAAATTTTAGTTCCTAGGCCTATGGTATGTCATCCAAAAAACGTCGACAGGTAGCAAGTGTATCACTTATAACTATACACGAGGAGAAGAACCGGGCGAGTATGTGATAACGCAAGACTCCGATCATCTGATCCTAGGTAAGGCAATTAAAAATCAGCCAGAGTGTCATGCAATTGGTAAAGAAAAGAGACACGTCATATTCTGTGAACAACTCATCGAGCTTTATCGAGAGTCATAAAGACCCGTCAATGGGATAAATGTCTAGCAAATGGGATGAATTATCCGTAATTGCGTGATGCGTATGTGCAGGTCTTACACCATTAAAGCATGAGTATCACTATACTGGTGAACTGACTGTACCGGAACCCAGCACACCAGGACGTATGGAAGTCCGTTTTCCTCTTAGTAAGTACTTTAAATGAATAGTTAACAATAATTAATATTATTTAAATTTACTAAAACATTATATATTTTTTACAAAAAATAAAATAATTTATAAATAATTTATAAAAATTCAGTATATTATGTGGCGAGGTCTCTCCATAGATAAAGATTTCTATATACACTGTTTTATATAATGCGGGAGATGACTTATACTTTTCAAAATACACTTTATAGCTTCTTTCTCCATCTATTACAAGACAATGACAAGACATTAAATAAATTGAAGATGAATAGCTAATACGTTCTAATCTCGCGAAAAACGATTCTGTGTTTTTCGTTAATAATCGTTAGTAATTTTTGTTAATAATCCGTTCGAAATACAAGTTTCCATATTGCATAACTAAAATTTCTGCGATTTAGATGTAGCCGGAAGCGCTTCCCACGTGGTGTTCATGACCGACTATGACACTTACGCCGGCATATTTACGTGTCAGAAGCTGGCGTTCGCCCATCGACAGAGCGCGACGATCCTCTCTAGGACTCGAACGCTGGACCAGCCACAGGTGGACAAGATACGTCAGCGACTGAGCCAGTTTGGTGTCGATCCGTTTGATCTGAGCATCATCTCGCAATCTGGTTGCCCAAATGGTAACAATACTGTGGACATTAATATCGATCCTAATACTTTCACCTCCGAAAACTTGGGTAACGTGGTGCGCAAAGCGGGAGAGAAGATCGGTGACGGTGTCCAGTGGGTCACCCAAACCGGAAGTCAGGTTTATCACAAGTTGACCGGAACGGAAGAGGGTCACGCAACTTCGACGACAGAGCGGAACGGCCGCGTAACAACCAACATCAGGAATGATGGAAGATTGGAGAACAATGACGTAGAGTGGATTCCTTAAAAATTCTACAATCTGTTTTTTTTTTATTGCGTTGTCGCGTTAATCGCGATTTTTATGTGATTAAACGTCTATTATTCATTCTATAGATCTATTGAGATTTTCCTTCTGACTTATGTTTGACTTAATATCATTTTATTTAGAAATACAGATTTCAAATAAAAAATAAAAGTGTGTGATAAAAAAAAGTATTTTTATAGCATTAATTGACTCGATTAATATTTGATATATGATTATGCACCATACATCATGAATACACATATTTTGAATTGCATGTATGAAAGAGAAAGTTTTGATGTCAAATAAAACTAAAGAAAGCACAACGTATATATATTTATTATTTTTATATTTGTACCTAGAAATATATAATTTATATAATTAATTTTTATATTGATTCGTCGCTATTGTACGATCTTGTGTCACTGTGCTTAGAATTCATTATATTATAAAAAGGTATATATTATATTATAAAAAAATGATAATAATAATTAAAAGACATCTATGTATTTTATCAATAGATCACGTCAGTAAGTTAATTAAAAAACTAAAAAGTTATTTAACAATATTGTTAGCGCTGCTCGTATATATATTTTTCAAACCGGCATTATAGAATGATTTTTTTAAATTATAATATTAAATTATAATATTAAAAAAAGATCATGTTTCTCTTAATGAAATCACCTACGTACGGGCAAATTTCTTGTCGATACGTTTTCACGATATAGATTTGGGAAAAATTAATTATCTCTCTCTTGTTAGGTGCTCCACATAAACAGTGTCTACATGTTATACAATTTATATTCTCCCCCAATGCGTAACGCGACCGCATATACACATTTGTATATGCGCGACCGCGAATATTAATATCCTCTCATGTCTCATTCGGACTATCAGTCTGATAGTGACCGCTGAGGAGCGACAAGCCAATTTCGTGATTGTAAGCAGCACGCGTCGTCTTCGAGATTTTTAAGTGCGGTCGCGTTATTTCACAGCAAGATCTAAGATCTTAACAGCAAATTTTTCAATGTATGTACATTTATTATTAATGCATGAAAATATTAATACTTTTGTTTTTTAATATTTTTTACTAATGTAATTTCTTACAATCTCTTTTCTTCCATTTTTATATGGTAAAATTAATTAGTGCGTGATTTAATCTCTCGATGTGTAATGCGTTTTACTATTTTTTTATTAGCAGATTGTCAAAATATACAAAATAAGATTTATATGCATCTTTTTATTTTTTAGTAAATGCAACGATATTTTATTCACGAATATAATTGCTTAAATTTTAATTTCATTGTTATGATGCTTGTATCGCGAATTTCAACAAATCATTGATTAACTGATTGATATGACACGTTTCATGTCTTAATTCCAAAACATTGTACCCGCTGAATATTTCGTACAAAAATTTGAGACTTATTAAAAGAAGTTTAGCGCGACAAGTGGTTTCTCTCATAGATTCCATGTTCTTGTTATCATAGTCAATAAGCCTTTGACTATTTGCCATTCCGGTAAGATAACGCTATTTCAATTATCGCATAAATCTATCTATGTTTGCTAAGCTACGCTTAGTAAAACTATTTTATAACGATCCATTTTTCATTTTTGTCGTTTTATTACATTTTTCTTCTTTTAATCCTCTGTCTGCGGAAATTTGTAAAATTAATTGTCAGTAATAAGTCTTTTAAATAATATTTAATGTAGTGACACCTTAGTAATATATATTTTCTGATGAAATTACCGAATTATCGTCTTTGCGAGCTACAGAAATGCGACTACACCCTCTACCACCCGTTTGTTACGCACTGCAGTGTACAACGAGCTCGGTGGGGATGCGAAGTGGGTGCGCAGTTTATACTTGCACTTTGCACCACCGACTTTGTGCTTCCGTATCATCTTCTTTCAGTTGTAATCGTGGATTTCTCAGTCTTGGAACGATCATCCAAGTCATCTCCGATTCTGTTTTGTGAACGACGTAAATTTTGCGACAAGATTCACGATTCTCGAACTAATTCATCTTTAAGATTACTTTGCCTCTAAATCAAAAATATTAAGGCGCTTTTTTGGGTTAACATGTTAAAACATATTAAAAAAAATAGATTTTGCAAATTAAATTTCAGATAATCAAATGCATAATAAAACAACGTGTTTTTAGCTAATTTTAGATGTGTAATTTAATAAAATTTAGTTTCAAAGTTAAAAGTAGTTTAGTTAAAAAGATATATAATGTGCGAAAAATTGGAAAGTTATGTGATAAATGATGATCTTTGATATTTTTATAAAAATTAGCTCCACAAATTGACCAAAGAATTTATCTTAGGAAAATAATACGGTGCAAGCATAATATCGAATGTATTACAGTGCATGTGTAAGAAAAAGCATCGTATCAACATACATTTCATCAAATTATGTTATTTGTATAAATGCTGATTAAAATATGTCAGCATTTAATCTAAATTTTTATTTTATATTGTTATTTACAAAAAAAAAATTGAAGAAATTATCCAAATTTAAATCCCATATATTAAAGATTAGTCAATATTTCAAGTTACCTGAGCATCTTTTTTGACATATGGCCGTTGTTTTTTATTTTTCATCTGTGTAGTCTTGTTAGTGCCGGAAATGATAAAAAAAAGTATTGCATAACTGCATAATCATGTAAATAAAATATATTTAAAAAAAATAGAAGTTTAGATATAAGGTAACATAAAAAATTGAATAAAATATTATATTCAATAATATATATATATATATATATATATATATATATATATATATATATATATATATATATACTGAAAATTTAAAAAATATCTAAAAATATTATGTATATATATATATATATATATATATATATTTTATATTTTTTATTTTCAGTTTCATATCGCGACTGTTTTTATCACTACGTCTGTGTCGGTCGAACTAATTCGATAATAATCGCGATTAGCAATAAACGATGACAGTCGGAACACGATGTAGATACGTCGCAGAATTGTCCAGGATCCAGACTTTACATTTTATTACGAAAGAGCTTCTGTTGACATACATTCTGTTGGCACACAGGTTCAAGAGACAAGTTCAACAATCCTTAATTGATTTCACATCGTCGATTATATAAATTACAAAAACTCAGTAAAACTCAATAATTATATATAGACATTTTACGTATAATCTATGATCAATTTCTATTACAAAAAATTTTTCTTGATAAAAATTAACAAAATAATTTACTTTAATTTTTGTTATAAAAAAAGTTTGTATTTATAAATAAATATAATAATCAAGAGGAAATTTTCTAAAAAAACATGAGACTATTATCATTATCTATAATAATTGAGATATATTTTAAATAATTTTGTGAAGTTTATAATATAAAAGATTTATTAATATAAAAGATAATTCAAGTTATTTCACTTAAAACTTCATGTTGTAATACGCTATTATTTGCGATTTCAACAGTTTTTTATTCTATCTGTAATCTAAAGCCATTGCATAATCGGCTAATGTATGTATCATGTCGCAATGCGAAAGATTTTGTCCACACTATTTAAAACTTATAAGAAACATTAAATTATTAAAGTTATATTGTACAAAATTATGAAACTTATTAAAACTTTGTGTTTCTATATGAAAAATAAAAAAACTAATACGCCTATGATTTGAAAGATATTGGAAGGTGTAAATCTATAATATCAAGATGTCGATGTTTTGCGCAAAAAATTTGCTTGTATTATTTTGTATTTTTTTCATCGAGCGGTATGAACGCAGAATGGATAAATAGTTTTGATGAGTTGATTGTAATGATTCGTGATGAGTAATGACCGTCATGCGGTATACTGGGTCAGTTGTCCAGACTACGTGAATTAGTTGTGGGGCGATCGGCATCCCTCGACAGCGCAGGTTCAAGAGACAAGTTCGTCAATGGACCTCGTTGACCCACATCGTTGTTACGTGCGTATTTTCCTTCGGGGCACACACTCTCGTTTTCGATCAATCTGAATTGAAACGACCCAAACGGAGCCGAGGTCACAGACTGGTTCGATTCTCGGAATTAAATGTATCCGCCGGGGGCTTAAATGTTTGCCGGCACCCGGCAATTCTGCTTTGACAAATGACATAAAGATATACGCGGCATACGATATTTTGGTCGACTTTAAAAATTGTGTATATTTTATAAAATTGTGTAACTTTACGATATTTCATAATAGTGAATAGCAATGCAATAAATGAGCAATTTACATATTCTTGTTAATCTTTTCGTTGCGAAGAATCGCGTTGTAAACATTCGCCTTGCCGAAAACATTTGCCAAAATTTTTTGCTAAATACTTAGAGACAATACAGGAATTCAGCAAATAAAATAGTTGGATAATTTCTTGTCAATTTGTGAGAATTTGCATTAATATGTTAATTTATGCGCAATAAAGTTTTACTGCACCAACGCTTTTTATTTTATTCTGTAATCACGAAGAAGTTGAAATAATAACAACCTTGATACAATGGCAGAGTGCCATTTAAAACCGAGGTCGAGTATCAGCTTAAATAGAATCTGATATTTGGCTACTCGCAGATGGCTTCTTTCTTTTTTTCCTTGAAAGTCACTTGTGAGTTGAAATTTCGCAGGTGCGGAATCAATTCAAGAACGTCGGTCTAAATGACTTTTGCATGTTTCTTTTTTTTGCTTGCGTCGGCAGCATACAAAAAACCTCCGCCGAAATATTTGTCAGTCATTTCTTATAACTTGTTTCGCATAGTTCTATCTAATTCGTTTCTTACGTATCATTTGCAGATGTTTGCTATACTATTCAGCGTTCTCCTCTGGATCTACAAGATCGAGGCGAGCGTGCTGGTCGCTGATACTACCATGTCAAAAATGGTGGAATTGAATGCCGACGCGCCCTTTTGCGCTGTTTATGAGGACCGTGGGGTCATCCAGAGAATGGTGCTCGGTGCGGATCCCAGGAAGGTTCGACAAATTTCCAGCAATCTCGTTGCGGACCTTGAAGAAACTTGTAAGGCCTCGCGAGACAAAGGGAAGGTAAGATATCATTTGTTTCTAAGAACATAAATATTTAGAATTATTACCTGATACCTCTTCTTTCTTTGTGAGTGCATTTTTTTTACTTAAAAAAAACTTTATTCCATTTATTAAGACAATCTATTATGACGCTCATTTATCTCTTCAAATTTGCTTTCAAAAAATAATTGTGTTTTTTTGCAGAATCAAGCGCCTGGCAGTGGTTTAATATACCCGGGTACCAAATGGTGCGGACCGGGCAATGTGACAGTTGGCTACAACGATTTGGGTCAACATTCGGCTGAGGACGCTTGTTGCAGGGAACATGATCATTGCCCGTTTACGATAGTATCGGGACAGTGTATACATGGTATATGCAATAATTCACCATTTACTCGTTCGCATTGCGATTGCGACGCCAAATTCCGCAGATGTTTACAAAATCTCAATACCGAAGTGGCCAATACCCTCGGCGCGCTATTCTTCAATGTTATTCAGGTCACCTGCTTCAAAGAAAGACGACCATGTTCACAATGGCAAAGGTACATATTTTATATTTTATATAAGAGAATAAAGTATTCAAAATTTAACAACTCTTTACATATATCCATTTTATACAAATATTTACTCTAGATACATATATAACAAAAATATTTTATTGCGCAATTATAAGAGCAAGAACATTTGATCGTTCTTTTAATTAAAGAATATTATTTAAATGCGTTTTTCTGTTATATAACGTAGAGTCATTTTAGTTGCATTTTACAATGGGAAAAGTCTCCGTACTACTTCCCAAACGAATTATCAGCGAGTAGAGGATTTCGACCGCTGTTGACAACCTTCTCCTTCGTACTTAAGGATTTCATGGTTTGGCAAAGAAATTTTCCTTGAGATGTCATGCCATTTATTCGAAGAGATCTCGAAATTTAAAAGGATTTCGTAAATGTCTTTTTACTTTTTCAGTATATACATGGTGACGATTCTGCATATTATAATTATTTTCAACTTTTATTTAACAATTTTAACTCTCTGGTGAAGGTTCTTCTACACAAAATAATATGAAATCTAACAATCCTTATATGTCTTGGTGAAAGTTCTCTCGTCTTATGAAAGCTAATCTTACAAATCTCCCTAAAAAATTGCTATATCATCGAGATTGATTATTTAATTGACCGACAAAATTTGTTGCAGAAATGGCTATGCAGAGGCTGTATCTGATCGATTGTGTTCGCAATATAAGTTTCGTCCTAGTGATAAGTATGTGCCCCTGATGCCTTTAAATCTGAACAAATGAATTCGGAAGCAATAGAAGGACAGCTCCAAAAATGGTAGAATGGCCGAGATAGAAGAGCCAATGATCCAATATGTGATTATAATATGACAAAAACATTGTTTATTGCATATCAAATTGCCGTCCTTACTATTGCGCATATGTAGGTTATCAAATAATACGTACTGTATTCTTAAAAATTAAGTTACGTTAATCCTTTTGTAGTGCAACATGTAGATATATTGGTTGGAGCTTGTGGATAATGAGGAATTATGTTATCTTTTAAATTTATCTTGGTGTACATATTACTGCATTTCATTCCAACGACCATAGTTATATATTAATAGTTTGGCTACCTGTAAAAAATTATTTTGCCATACTTAATTCAGTCTGGATTGTGCTATATAGTAGAATCTTTCTTTAAATTCTATAGAGTTATTATAGAAAAAAAAGATAGTTTATTGAAAAATGGCAATAACATGACATATCGATTTCTTTTTTCTTGAGAGTAATAATAAGTATACATTTTGTATTTGAATATTTGAGTTGGCATAATATTATATTATATATATTATTATTATATGTATCTGTCAAACACGTGTATCATAATTACTTGATTTATTTTAATTACATTAATTTAATTTATTTTAATTATATTACTTTAATCAAATAAAATAAAAATATGCCTCTAATTATGTTGGCTGATAGGTAACAAATATTTTTATATCTATATCTGCTAATTAAATTAGATTATTTTAAAATATAATACACAAAGAATATATGTATGCTATACTATTATATTATTATATATAGTATATATATTCATAACATAATAATACAGATAATTATATATATATATATATATATATATATATATATATATATATATTAGAACTACTGATTTTTTTAAATAATTAATTGACAGAAATAAAGCGTTTATATCTAACAATCAATATAATACTATGTCACTATTCTAAAGTATTTTGTATTATGTAAAGTGTCAATATATACATATTTACACTTTAAGGTTCAGACGTAAGATATAATAAATATTATAAAAATAAGAAAGCTTATGTAATAAAAATAAAAATATACGTTTTTAGATTGAAATAGATAAAAAAAACCAATGATATCTCTTAAAATCTATATGCAAGTCCCTTATTTAAGTTTTATATTTCGTATATTTTTTATACTATACTCATGGCATGGCTACCGCTTTCAATAATACATACGTACATGCATAGTGTCGTTTTCGTGTGCCATAATTATATTTTATTACTAGAAGAAAAAAGAAAAATTAGAACTGCGCGTATTGTGTTCCACAGTAAGAGGGAAATCTATTCATTCGGTGTTGTTACCGTCAAATTTCTGCACCGTTTGCTTCGCAAATTTCATGCAACGTGGCGACGTGTCGTTGCGATCGTAGCTCGCTTTCGAATCAATTCGAATCTACGTATTTCCGCGCTCAGTGATCGAATCGGAGTGGAGTCAAGCGGAGTGAGAGTGAGAGTGGAGTGGGAGTGTGTCGATCGTACATACATGCCGTGATGGATGAAGTTTCGACGAACGGTAGGTGTATTTTGGAAAGAAAAACGCGTTATTCCAATCAAATTATCACCGATAACTTGATTTCGTCGATATGATGAGCATCGAGACGCCGCTCGCACGAGGTGTTGTCAACGAAATGTCAACGCGTATCGCGTGGGCGTCCTATCTTTTGTGTCTCCCGTGTTGCTCATGCTGCTCCTGTATTAATAAGTTTATTTATGCATTCTCTGTCGCGTTATGTTCTCGCGACTGATATGATATTTACACATCCTTACGATATGCATTGTTTCAAAAAGTTATGCTCCAATCATCGTCAGCTGCTTTATTACATACTCTGTCGATCTTGTGCCTAATGTCTGTGATTCATGTTTCCTTCCCAAGACACATCCCTCAAGTCCGCCTTTTTTCTTATCTGGAATGATCACATATGTGTTTTCGCGTTGTATGATATATATTTGATCAAAAATATTGACCAAAAATATTATTAAATATAAGTGTAATATTGGATTGATTATATTATAAAATAAACAATGTATAAAACTTTAATTTAATGGTAATTTTGTTTCTAGATGTAGGAGGTGAAGAACATGGAGGAACATTAACATGTGCTGGTTGTCTCAATGTTATCGATGAAGATGAATTTATACAGGCATTGAATCAAGAATGGCACATTGATTGTTTTCGGTAAAAATGTCAATATACTTAAAAATGATAGCATTATATATAATATATATATATATATATATATATATATATATATATATATATATATATTAAAACACATTTTGTAACTGAAATATATTAATCATTAATTATATCCTATTTTTATATCAGAAAAAAATTACATTTTCCAGATGTTCGGCATGCGATATCGGCCTATCCTCCTGGTACTTTGAAAAAGATGGTTTGCTATTTTGTAAAGACGATTATTGGGCCGCTTACGGCGAAGCATGTCAGGGTTGCGGTCAGATCATCACAGGCCCTGTTATGCTGGCAGGTGATCACAAATTTCACCCAGAATGCTTTGCCTGCACTTCTTGTGGTGCTTTTATCGGAGATGGCGAAAGTTATGCGCTTGTCGAACGGTCCAAATTATACTGTGGGGTATGCTATAAGCGACAAATGCAACCACTCAACAGGACAGCAAATTATCCTTTTGCTAGAAAACCACACAGCATTAGATTAGTCGAAATACCTCCTAGCACGACAAATCTGGATAAGCAGAGAGGAATCAAACTCACATTAGACACAGCTCCCAGTCCTCGCAGTTGTGGTGCTTTGCTACGTATTTCAGAGTATGTATGATGATATTTTATGTTCATATAATTAGTCTATTATATATATGGGTACTTATAAACTATATGGCTACTTATAAACTGTGTGCACAAATGATGATTATTTTAATATAAAGTAGATTTTCTGAATTTAGAGATTGAAATTTATATAGATAGATAAAAAAAATTATATATCATGTAATAAAAATGTGGTATGTTGATCTTTTTATGACTCAGGATTATATGCTTACATCTAAGACAGTTGCTTCTCTAAAATATTTAACAGTGCATGATAATTTTGATTATTTAAGAGAGTTGGTAAATTTACATATATATATTAGCGTCTAATAACATTCAACTAAAATGCAGGTTAATGAAAAATGTTCGTGGAAAGATCAGTAAGCTGCTGGCCTCTGTGATGGAGGTTCTATTTAGACTATGCTGCCACTTCTCTAATCATAGGTATTGCATAACAAATAAATAATATGCACTACATATTGCTAACTCTGACAGATTGTGCTCGTATCTCAGCACTGATTACATTATAATCGCACGTGAAGATATAAAATGTTTTGTCTAATTTTAATTAAGATGTGTGACAATCATATTATATGTTAATTATGTGTTATAATGTTATAATTTTCGTTTGTTTTTTTTTTGTATCACGTGCATGTTTGTAATGTAGTATATCAAGAAGTGACAGTTTATGTTATTAGAATAAACTTAATTGTTGAGGAATTGCAGCTATTAATGTTATGTATTATTATGTCAACATACAATGGATTTGGTGCAAATTATTTTGCAATTTAACTATAAACTTAAATAGTTGATGCAATATTATTTTTGAGTGCTATATTTTTCACTTTTTATGGTTGATAAATTTCTGTCATTTTGTGTAATAAATTTGTTTAATAAAAGAGCACTTTGAAGTATATATTATATAATCAAGAAAATAATTGATTAAAAATTTTATGTTTTCATTTTCTATATAACTTTTGGTAATATTGTGACATTTTTTTATAATTTTTATCATCAGTTTGAAGTTATACTATTATCCTGCTAATTATTTTTTATTATCCTGCTAATTATTTTTTATTTTTTTGTGAGTTATATTTTCATGTGAATATATTACAATAAAGAGAAAATATAATGCATGCAAAAGTTTGCATGTCTTGCTACTGCAGTGTGCATAATAGTGACAATAAAAATATCCCATAAAATAAATGTTACAGATTAAATATGTCCAGTGATCTTATATCGTTACACATTGGCGACCGAATTTTGGAAGTAAATGGCACCCCTGTAAAAGATCAGCCTGTGGAAAATATCGAAAATCTCATACAATATTCAGATACAGTTTTACAAGTAAATCAAAATATTTCTAAAATATATATTATCTCATTGGCGCTGATTTAGCAAAATTAAATTTAATTATAAATCCCCTTGGTCTTTCAGTTGACTATCGAGCACGATCCAGATGCGGTATCACGACGGCCCACGTTCTATTCACCGTCCTCGGCGATGTTGGCATGTGTCAGTAGTCCCAAGACAAGTCCCGAAAGTAAGGAGCGATTGTTTAAGCGTCGGGATGAGGGTTATATCAGCGGTGCGCGGAGCCGACAATTACGAAGAACGAGAGATCCTATGCATAAAGAACGCAGTAGTTCTATGTCGCGATTGCTTGATGGGTAGGTCAAGATGGACATGTTTATCAATTAACTGATACAATGCAATTTATCAAATTGAAATCCATTATAGATCTTCTCCAACGAATCCTACTTATGATCTGAGCCGAACTAGATCCTTCCGCGTAGAGCCAAAGAATCAGAGAATATTCCGAGCGAGTGATTTGGTGAAAGGCGAACTTCTTGGTAAAGGATTCTTTGGACAAGTATTCAAAGTTACACATCGCGACACGGACGAAGTGATGGTCCTCAAAGAGTTGTATAGAGTGGATGAAGACGCTCAGAAGAACTTTCTAAAAGAGGTAATTTCATTTTTAAGTAAACTAACATATATATATATGTTACATATTATGTAGGTCGAATAAAAAAGTGTGCAAATATTTTTAATATTAAATATGCACAATATAATATTCTGGAATGCTCAAATTTTGTATTTTCTGAACATATTAGTGTTAAGTTCTTATTAGTTTCATAGTTGTTCTTATATATTTTTTCTTTGGAACATATTTATCAGGTTGCAGTACTGCGCTCGTTACACCATAACAACGTTCTTCGATTTATTGGTGTTCTTTATAAGGACAAGAAACTGCATTTGGTTACCGAGTACATAGCAGGTGGCACGTTAAGAGCCCTGCTTCACGATACGAACGAACCATTGCCGTGGGAACAGCGTACATCCTTCGCGAAAGATATCGCTGCCGGCATGGCCTACTTGCATTCCATGAATATCATTCATCGCGACTTAAATTCGCACAATTGTCTCGTTCGTGAGGATAAGACTGTGGTTGTTGCTGATTTCGGTCTGGCGAGGATCATTCAGAATGGGAGTTCGCTGGACAATCGCAAGTATAATCGACATTCCGACGGAGAGGTGAAAACCTCGAAGAAAGAGCGAAAGAAACGGTATACGGTTGTCGGAAATCCCTATTGGATGGCGCCCGAAATGATGAAGGGCAACAAATATGACGAGAAAGTGGATATATTTAGCTTTGGCATTGTCGTCTGCGAGATTATAGGTCGAGTTCAAGCAGATCCCGATTACTTGCCTAGATCATCCGATTTTGGCTTGAATCAAAATGTCTTCAAGGAGAAATTTTGCTCCAATTGTCCTGAGACTTTTTATATGATCGCTTTCCTTTGCTGCGATCTAAATCCAGATAAGAGGCCACCGTTCGAAGTTATGGAGGTTTGGTTAGAAGGACTAGCTATGCATCTGTCGGTAGGTGCCGAGTTGCCGGCAGATCTGGATTTTGACATTAGAAATTACAAAGGACCGAGTCCGAGCAGTAGCGAGTCCACGACTCCGGAAACTTTGAAACCTATCAAGGAAGGCCAGGTGCATCAAGAGAAAAAGCGATCCAATTGCTGCGACGACAGTACACTAGAACGTGAAATACAATCTGTCTCGACATCTAATACGCTTCACGTGCCTGAAGTCATCAGTCCGCGTAATAGGTACTCGAGGCAGAACAGTGACAAAAATAGCAACAACTCGAGCAATGTCGGACGTTACGTGAGACAAAATTCCAAATCAAAAGATTTTGACAAAGAGAAGCCCGACGTTATAATTTTGCCCGATTCTAGCGGTTTTAGTGGACGTTATCTAAGAAATAATAATGCCAAGTTAAAAGAAACCTCTCCCGACATTCCAAATACTTACGCTTACTCAAAACAAGAGACGTATCCGAGACAGATTGGTACGAGTGAGCATAATTTAACTCGAGTACCAACTATAGACAAGATAAAGTACGTGGGAAACGCGAGTCAATGTGCAGTTTCTGACGCTTCAGAATATATAATTGACAGTAAAGGCTCGTATAAAATCAACAACAACCTGAAACATAAATCGATGGAGAAGTCCAATGATACGAGCGGTTATAAGACGAAATCAGAAAACAAATTTAAAATACCAGACGCCACGAGTTCCGTTGGCTCGTACTTACGACAAATCGGGAAAGCTATCGGCGCTATGGAAAAAGAAAATAAAGCGATTAATAATCGAAACGATATGAATTGCGGTGACATTGATCCAAAGAGAATAGTTGGTGAAAGCACGAAGCCATCCACCGGATCGTATCTACGAAGAACCAAGATATCACCAACTAAAGAGACCACGAAGAACGCGTTTTCCAATAAAGAGACTGACAAAGTTGATGGCGTTTCATCGTTACAGAAATCGATAGAATCGAAAATCCCATCGAATCAAGAGAATATCATCGAAAAGAAAAATGTTAAAGGTAGACTATCCAGACAAGGGAGTAATGTGTCCGACATCGGCATCTTGTCTAGACAGGGAAGTCTCACAGTATTAGATTGCACATCTAAATACAAAGATAACTCGTTGTTCGATACATACATGAAGGATGATTTTTGCAAGAATGATTCCTTCAAAAAATATAGCTCGGGTTTATATCATACAGACAGTCTTTATTCCAACTCCAGTATGTCGAAGCGTGACGATTTTATCACACCTAACAGGCAAAATGCGAGTGAAGACAGTAATCCTGTCGAATTGATGGGCGATAATATTAAAAGTCCGATGACTTCGTCTATTTATGGCAGCGATTTGAAAGCGAATAGTCTGGCCGATTACACCAGATGCTATAAGGGTATCGATGTTTGCAGACAGGACAGCTTCGGCTCCGATAGTGCACTTGGCACTATGAAAAGCGATTTCTTCGCGGATGTCGATTTTGCGCAGATGAGGGACGGCAGGCACACACCGGACTTGTGCCATACATCCGAAAGGTGCTGCACACCTAATCGTCCAACGACGCCGATAGAGAGTACTGCTTTATAAACGCGAGAAGATAACAGTTTTACAAAACGCCAAGATAACGTGCGTAATCCCTGACGATAATTGAATCTCGTTGCTACTAATTTGATCTCTTTATTCATAATATGTAAGATCTGAAGAAGTAACGTGCTTAGTTTACAGTATTAACTTTTTAGTCAGAGGGTTTATTTCGTCCATTACCTTGCGTAAAGAAAAGATTGAATTCATTGATTTTGATATAATGAGTGCGATATTTTAATTATACATGTATATATATATTTTTTTTTTTTTTGAAAATTTTTCTGAAAGGGATATATCATTATTTTATTATTGAGACTGAATTAAAAATATTGAAAAAATTGATAAAATGGTTCAAGATGCACAACTGAAATGTTGCCGTTAATAAATAAAAATGCTTATATTTTATTTTTGCTTACATTTTATTTTTATTGTGTTTTTGAAATGCTTATCTTTACTAAAGAAAGTAACGACAATGCGATATTCAGTATTAATGAATTTCATTCATCTATCAGTCTTTAATGAATTTTTAGATCGACATTAGTTAATTAGCCGTAAGAATTCTATTACATTCCCCTGCGAAAAATCTTGCCACACGGTTTTTTAAAACGGGAGTTTAAATAACAAAACGTGACTCTCCGATAAAAGCATTCCATTCAAAATACTACTTGCAAAGCCGAGATTTTTTGATATGTACATTATTAGCATGTGCTCGAAAAAGCCGACACTGTGAATATATCGATTTTTACAGATTACAAATTATATGAATTATAAAATTATAAACCGTCAAAAGTCAAAGTTGCTACAAATATATTTCCGGATATATGCGACCACGAGATTACTTTTGTTTAAATTGTAGATTTACGTCATGTAGATTCAGTTCTTGTAGAATAGAATGTAAAAATGGTATTATATATGATATATCTGTTTCCAAGTATACACAGATGTACATCACAGTGTAAAATATTGTATACGTTTGTAATACTGCTGTATATGTATATGCAGATAATTGATATATTATATATGTATGTATACATACGTGCATATAAATATATACATATACATGCGACACGTTTATATCTTCGTTATGTGTAACCATTCTCGGTATATTTTGATAAAATGATAGAATGAATTATGTGTATATTAAAAATATGAATTATTTATATCTTTCATTTATTGGCATTATATATCTTTTAACGAGGATATAAACGATGGCAAAGTAGTAAATATTTCGTGTGTATAAAAAAGACAAATAATTTGTATATAATAATTTTGTATATATATCCAAATATTTGTAATTTTCAAAACACATAGAACGAGAACGTTTTAGTAATACTAAGTTTTTATAATTGCGATGTATAAGTATATACACACCATCAGTTTTTTCTCTTTCTACATTTCACTCAAAATATATTTCTTTTCCTTTTTTTTTTGTTGCATGTCGACTTTATTTTATGACGTTTTAAGTGTCAACTTTATTTTATGAAATTATATGTTTTTATAGATGAATTTTTAAGCAATAACTTTATTATTCATGTAATTTCATCATGTTTTTAAACATCCTGTTAAAATTGAGATTATCTCATGTTAAGTAATGAAATTAGGATGCAAATAATGCAACTACATTTCAAATTTTTTTTCGGATGTATTTATACGTTTGGTTAAAGAATATTGTTTTAATTCAAAAATTATTTAATTATAATAAAGGCATTCTGAAATTATAGATAATACATTTATGTAGACTTGTGATCGTTTTATCCTAAAACTTCATATATTGGAAACAAAAAAAGAGCCCAATCAAATAATCCAATCTTTTTAATTTTCTCGTGCGAATATAAAGTACGGAAGAGATATTATCATAAAAATGTTGTTTTCGATAATATCACAACCGTATTATCATTTATTGTTAGAACAAATCTCCAAGTATCAAACGCATGTCCGCTCATAGAAACGGACGGTTATGAGCAATAAATTGTACGGCTTATTATATGTACGTAGAGCTATAGAGTCTAAGAGATTATTTACGGCTTATTGTTAGTTAATGAGAGCAAACTAATGAACAAACTAGTTGGAATAGAAAATTTTGTTTGAAAACAACACTACAATGTTATGCGAAGAATAAGTTTTGCATTTTCAACGACATATAGCGTTAAATACGGCCGTACGATTCCATGTTTACAATGTGAAAATCGTATTTAATGTAAATAGACTAGATATTTAACTTTAAAAGTGCCGTGCGAATAAAAGGAAACGCGATTGGGCATCAGATAAATCAAACATGTAGGATATATATATTGGAAACATGTAATCTATTGTGACGATTCGCTTAAATTTTAAATAATGCGAAAATGAATTATTGTAATATGCCGCGTATATGAGACAGTATTAACACTACTCGCTACATATTGTTGCTTAGTAGTAACATACATACGTTCGCTACTTCTTTAATATATACCGGGCACAAAAATCGTGTTAAGACCTGTAAAGAGATATCTGGAATGAGTAGACATTATTTTTATAGCCCCTGTAAATTTTCACATCTTTTTGATAGCCGACTATAGACTAATATATAGAGTGTTCGACCATTAATGCATTAATTCATTAACGATTAAAGTTACAATGGTGGAATACACTATATAATCTCGATTATCAATATTTTTACCCTATAAATTGTGAGTCACTCATCTGATCTATAGTTTTAAACAGATATCTTTTATAGATACAGAAAAACTAATGTCTCTATTTGAGGCCGTAATTTTTTATAAAAGAAATAATATTCTTGTAATTTTTATTCTTTCTGTCGGCCTAATTGGCCTAATTTTTCATATAGAAATCCTATAATAATTTTTGACACAAATTTCGAATTGCGAATTGTTTTTATATGTGCAGATGCAGATTCGATTTAACGTAAAGTGCAATGTTTAATTATCACGAGAGAGAGAGAGAGAGAGAGAGAGAGAAAAAGAGTAACGAATTTGACTCTATTCAACATGATATTATAATACAAACGCTTAATTGACGTTGATGCTATCGTTATAACAAACCTCGCGAAATTTGCGAAACGAATGTTGTCCAGATTTATGGTTAGCAATAAAAAAGGGACGGCCTTGATGATTTCCAGATGCATTCGGGCTTGAAACAAATTCCTAAGCGAGAGTAATAATTGCGTTATCAACAATGTGTACGAGACACTGTATACATTTTCACTGTTGTTTTACTGCACATAAATTTTGGTGAGCGAAATTGAAATGCGATTTTGAATGAAGTTAAATATTGTTATATATATATATTGCGACGATATATATATATATAGATCTTGATGACGATTGTTTCTAAATACGTCGGTGATCTATATACTTGCGAACGGAGAATGAAAAAATAAAATGAGAGATTTTGATATTATCTTTATTATTATTATTTTTATTATCTGTGTAAAGGTAAGTTTACGAGAAAGTTGTCGCGCAGTTTTCTCATGTGAAACAAATATGTTTTGTTTAACATTCCAATAATTATTGGCGAAAAGAAAAGAAAAACAAAATAAACCGTTGACAGTATATACGACGTGTGTTTTGTATAATTGTCCTTTTTTGTACTCTTTTTACTTAATTAAGTATTCTTAGCTAATATAACTATATATTATTGGAATTAAAATGAAATGCTAATCATTCGTGTCAGAAAAGAATTTTATATTTAATTCTAACAAAATTGTATAAAAAAAGTATAGTAATAATTGTGTGAATATATATTGTCTCATTTGAATATTCAATATTCATATTACGTCGATAAATTATCTGTCTTAAATACAAGCGTACTGTTCTGACGATATAAACTGCTGCCATTAGATGGCAGCATGCCTTGCACTGCGTGATCGAAAATTTCACACGACAGTTTCAATCTAAAATTTCGTAAGAGTATACGTAATTATTTCTTGCATTGAATATAAATTTCGCGGATATATGCCATACTAATCGATATTAATCGTTTGAACCGCAAGCGATAGAGCGCAATGATGAAGAAAACTCTCTTGAAAATTGTTAAAAAAGAAAGTCTTGTCAGGGGAAAATTCCTTACTCGAAAGAATTCCTTTGTACGGTCCTCTCTTTGGCGAGCAAAGGTATCGTGTTTCAGGTACGAATTTAACATGAAACTATATATACCTATGATAAAAGTCGATATATACATATGTACAAGTGCTGTAAACAAAGCTACGCGAATCTACATTTATAAATTTGAATTTCTCATCATTTTCGTGAGCTCATTATTCCGCGGGGGGGCGCTGCTGATTTTCAGTAACCGTTAATTCAAGCGCAACGGTCGCGCGCGCACGAAGAGCTCGGTCGGCGAATAAATCGGGTTTTCGGGAACAAAAATGTGATTGCCTCGCGCTGAGGAAACGTGTGTCGAGTGAATAAGTGCTTATCCGCGCTTCCGCGTGCCGAGACAAAGTGTCGTGCGTGTAATTTGTCGCCCAGCGGCAACGAGGAAGAAAGGAGACGAGCGACGATCGGATCGAGACGGATCGCGGCGGGGGAGGACATGTCGGCAGCGGCGGCAGCAATAAGAAGGTATGGAAAAAGTCGCGTTCGAGCGCGGAAATTTATGAGTCGCGACGTGTCGACGGAAACCTTAAATTTTAACGTTCCCGTGTCGCCCGCGCCCTCGCAGTCGGGGGTCCCGGCTCTCCGCGCGCGCCGTTTTAAGGATCTCGGTGGTTGCGAGGGGGCGGTTGGATAGAGGGGGGGGAGTGGGGGAGAGGGTAGAGGAGAGGAATTTTATACGACGCCGGGGTCGCGGCAGCCGCAGGGATGGAAGAGGATGGATCATCGCCGAGGCGGCGAAGTTACATATAACGCATCTCGCGTCCGGGAAATTCGAGTAAAATGATAATAAACGCATCTTATCGACACGACGCGACGCAAATTTCATCGCTCCTAGCTCTCTTCCCGCCTCTCGAAAGCCGTGTTCCAAAATTCACTGCTAATAATAGAAATCTATAATTCATGTTACATGTATTATATATCATATATATACATATATATTATATATTTCATATTTCCAATATTCGCACTGAATTTTGGAACGCGGCCGAAATATGGCGGCGTTCATCACCGATAGCGGTGTGACGTCAGAAGGACGATGTATGTCGATCTGACGGCAACGATAGATGGTGTTAGATATCGCATTAACGTTGCATAGGCTTGTATAGATAAGACTATATGTTTTTATCCAATGCGAAATGATAAGACAGAACAAGAGAATTAGTTTTAATGTTTTTTTTTGTCCGATTTAGTTGGTCGAGAAGTCTATCTACGTATATTTATAATAAATCTCATTTTGTATAAGAATATATTTTATTAGAAATAAATTTATAATAAAATATATTTTTACTCAAAATCTGAAATCCGCGTAAAAATTATCGGATGATTTGCAAGTGAAAGAAAACGCGTGTTTTTCTATATATCGGATGCTTTTCTATTAGTTATCAGTTTTACGAAATAACACGAAAAAAATTGATGTCAGAATTATAAACGAATTATGCTAATTGTAAGCTTATATATAACATACGAAAAGAGCATCGGGTATATAGCGTCTTTCTTGGGATTGATCGGCGACGAAATTTTCCGAGATGATCGGTCGCATCGCCGATGCTTATCTAAAACTTTTGGGGTTTGTCGGCGGTACGTTATGGTGTAATAAAATCCAAGTAATTTCACCGTCGGTTCGACTTCTCCCGCGCCATAAAATGCGATAAAACTGATTTTATAAAAGGCTAGTCACTATAGTGCACAATATGCATTTTAGAAAATAGAAATGTCGCGCGATGAATATTTTATATAAAATGATTGTGCTAAATGTCAACGGCGTGTGAATATAGCTATCTTTTCTAATTATTCTTGATTAATTTTAATCAATTTTCCTAAAATTGAAATTAGACTTTTATTTATTTGTTTCTTTTTTTTTCACGAGTTATCAATACAATTTCCAAATATATCTACAATTTTTTAAAATCTATGCATCTTTCTCTCTCATTATGTGATGTAAATAATTTTTTCAAGTTTCTCTCTCTCTCTCTCTCTCTCTTTCGGAAAAGAATTCAAATTTATCTCATCTGCGATTGATCTCTGACTTAAAGCAACGCGTAGCTTAAATTCAAAATCTACCTGTGCGTGGAAAGAGATCGGGAAAAAGGAAAGCGGAAGAAAGGAAGGGGAAACATAGATTTTCTCTCTCTTTCTTTCTCTTCGTAAATCTTCCATGCGTGTAACTCATCTGACGAAGGAAGCCGCGCGACGCTCTCGTTGCGAACGGAGTTGTTTATGCTTTCCTGTGCAGCGCTTTCTGAAATATGCAAATCGCACGTATTCGCATAATGGCGTTATCGCGGTGGGATGCCGCCGCCGTCGTCCTCGCCGTCGTCGTCGTCGTCGTCGGCGGCGGCGGCGAGATAGCTGAATTCACCTCGCGGCTCTTTCGCCGACTTCAAACGACGCGCCTACCGCCCCGTTCCTTCAAGAAGAAAATCAACATCGCGTTTCTCATAGCGATAAATGCACGATTTGTGAATTCCCGCCGCGAAACGAAGCCGTCTTACTTCGCGTTAATATGTGGTGATAAAACGGCACCACTATGATATCGGCGTGTCTCGTAAATATTAATGTACATAAGATGCAAAACGGGAACAATATTTTTAGATTGTTACGTGAATCTCCAATAGATAATCAATTAAACTGATTAAACAAATGTACATATGCGTGTAAAAAATTATATCTATTATCTATTATTAAATATATTAAATTTTTAAATATATTAATTATTAATATTATTAAATATATGCTTTAGACTTGAAAAATTAATCGATCTTCGTATTAATCCTTGATTGCAAATATGTAATTAAGCAGTGTATATTCTATTATTACTGTTATACATATAGTTATAATTTAAAAAGTGAGAAATTAAATAAATTCCCGCGTTCGCACGTTTATTACTCGCTCTTATAACATCTCAGCTGGCTTATCGGGCGAAACGCTTCCGCGCGGCGATAAAGCGAGGTGCGGGAGTGCGCGCGCGGAACGGGCGGTCTTACATATTATAATTGATACGTTACAAGCGCTCCTACACGCCGTATAAGTTTATCTCCGACGCGCATCGACGAAACCGGTTAGATAACGAGGCGCGCGCGCGCGCACGCGCGCTACATCATATAATAAGGTTTAATTATTCGGATAATGAGGGCCGCGCGCTCGTACTCGTCTAATGACAAATAGTGGCCCAACACGGCCACATCGCACTTGTTACGATGCCGATGTAACGGCGAAAACGACGAACGGCGCGTCGATTTCACGTCTCGTCGCGCAACCATACACGCGTCTATTTTTGCCTCTATTATGTAAAGATCGATTTATACTCTATTCTATTTTGAAGATAGATGAACTAGAAACACGCACTTATAATCAGTTTCCCGATCATATAAAAACGGTAAATTCCGAAAAAAATATAAATGTCTGTAGGATTACTGTGAAATAATTTTATATTTGAAATTTATAAAATGCTAAGCATTATTCATTATACTTTACGAATTTCTTTTTATATTACGCAACATTAACATAATTTTCTTACTCAATGCGAAACGGATATCATTGATTATTGCGGCATTAATTATTCTGCCTCGCGCGCGAATTTCTATCCTCGTATATTTTTCGATGTACAAATTGGCGATCGAAGAGAGAGAGAGACAAATAGCATGGTGTGATCCATTTAGTTCATCCTCCATTTTAATGAACTTGTTACATCCAGCGATCGTCGAAACTCCCGACTCCCGTCTTCCTAGTGTTTCTCAAATTTGAATTCTCGAGATCGTAAAATACCGATGTAACCATCACCACACGAAGCCGGACGCAATCGACGCGAAAGATCTGGAAGGTATCTTCGATGTTGCCGTCGGATTCCAACGAGAATTTAAAAGAAAGGAGACTCGAGAGGAGGATGATGTACGTTCTGATCGTTCTCGGGGAGGATGAAAGGAAAAGGAGGAGGAGGAGGAGGAGGAGAAAAGCACGTCGTATCCACGTTTTTCGACGATATTTACGTGTGTCCGTATTGCTGTGAAACGGCTGTCGAACAGCGGGTTTTACAACGCGGGGACAGCATATATGTTGAATCAGAAACGTATCATCGGGCCCGGGGGCTCTACTGCTCGCTTACACGCAAGTAGATGGATGAAGGTGGCTCCTAGGAGAAGAGAGGAGGTGGCGGTTGATGGGTGTAAACTCGAGATAGCATCTCCGACTGTCCTTTCCGTCGACTGGATCTACCGACTCCTACATCTCTCCGCCCGACTAGACCTGTCGTCTTTACCCGGTTTTTAATTATCCCCGGGGTTTACCCTCCACACACAAAGACAAAAGTGCGCGTCACAGACGCGGTCAGGTAAGAAGCGCCGCCGCTCCTTGGACGGGTGACGTTTTGACGCGTCTCTTATGACGAGGTGACCCCTAGACTTGGTGATGTATCGTTTTCGGCTACGGCACACACATTTACTCTCTCTCTCTCTCTCTCTCTCTGTTTGCCTTTTCCACCTCGTCGTCAGAATTCGTCGGGAATTTTTTTACCGTCGGATATTACATTTTGAGCTTCGAACACATTAGTATCGTTTAGTGTTTAGTTCCCGAAGAGTATTTAGTGAAAAATCCAGCAAATATGAAGTCATAATTAGTATCATAAATAAAATAACCTTCCTTTGTATTTTCTGTTTAGTATATTTCTGTATATGAATTTTTGCTAAATGAGTTTCGTGAAAGCTTTTAAAAAATAGATAAGTTTTCCATTAATGCAAAGACGAAAATTTCAAATTTACGAGAATTTTAGAAAATGCAGCGTGATCATTATATTATTTTATTATCTCTCCGGCGCCACTTGTTTTTCACCGAGTATTGCGATCGGAGCGGATTTAGCAGATCGACTTTGTCGCACATTCGAATCGAAAGTAAGCCGCGGAACGGAAATGACGAATGGTCGGATCGAGCCTTTTGAATGTTTGAGCCTCAAGACCAGGAGAAGTATACAGGAAAGACACAAAGTGCCGCTATCCGCACCATCAGTGTCCGATACTAGGCTCAGGTGACACGCTTTCCGAAAAGGTACCCTTATTAAGGTGCAGACACAAGATGGGCCCCTCGACAGTGCCCCGCCGATGACAGCAAATATTTACAACGTCATGCTACCTAGAGTAGGCGTTCTCTCGTGTGTGCTTGGCCATTTCGCCGGCGCCGGAGGTTTCTTTTCTCGATATAGAGTGTGTTTTTACCACGCGACGCTCTGTATCCTTTTTCCTACTCGATCGAATTAATCTCAGTTAACTCCGAAAGCAATTATGTCGATGCTTAATTGTTGTGTATCGTGTTTTCAACGCGATTAAGTAGCGCGTATAAAAAGATTTTAGTTCAAGATTTGTTTAGTATAATTTGCATTCGCGCACGTATATAAAATATATATACTCGAAAATGATCATATGCTCAAAGATATTGTAATGTAGTTCAAAAAATTGCAAACGATATCAGAATGATTTTGCAATTGCAGAAATTTATTATATCAATTTGTTCTTCAAAAATATATACCGATTGATTATGATCATGTATTCTATGTTTTGATACTCTTGTTACCGCGAAATTCATACAATAATTAATGAATTGCGGGATGCTCTCTGTTAACATATTAATTTACAATCAACAAGTTAATAGTTGCGCGATTAAATATGCAATAAATTGACTCAATCGAACCGTATTCTGTTTTCGTTTAGTCGTATATACAACGATAAACAAAATGTAACCGCAATGTTTTAATAATAAATCTCAAATTATATAGCCAAATGTTACGGGAATAACAATGTTAATTTTATTTTTTTCTTTAAATTCGTAAGTTTAATTAGTCGTGTGCATATAAGAAAATTAAATCTTTTATGTTAATTTTATATAAATCTTATAAATTATAATAAAATCTTTTAATTAAAATACAAACAATGTAATAGCACATAGGCTGCGAAAAACGATATAGAAGAGATTTTCATATTTCTATTGTATTTTTTATGTCTGTGAAGAAACTATGCCATTCGACTTATTAGTGCCCGACTACGTTGAAGCGTTAATATTTTTTTCATCTACTAAAAATTAAAATTTTCGCCGCTCGAATACGCATTCGAAACGAAAATTCGAGGTATTCCACTGTCAATCGTTGTAGTGGTAATTTTCGGTGATACGAACAGAGCAAAGCGGCGCGGTGCTGGCCCCCCACTGGGGTATCGGTTACGCTTAAACCGCGTTTAAGGCTCTCGAGACGCGGCTTTTCGTGCGAGCCGGGGCGGCAGGGCTCCGCTTGGAAGAGAACTTATGAGAGGGCCGGCTCTCTTTCTCTCTTTCTCTTTCTTTCTCGAAGGGCTTCGAGACGGTGGCGCCAAGGAGATTCGTATCTTGGCGCGAGGCCCCGAGAAAGGGCTTCTCTTCCCCGGCTTTACCCCACCATTGGCGCGTCGTGGACCTCGTCAAAGATAATATCTGATTCCGAATCGTTCGTTCGTTCGTGCAGGCTTCCATGTACTCAGACTCGTTTCCTCGGGTCTGGTACGAATGTCATCGTGTTCGCTTCTTACAAGCGAAATCGGGCCTCTCTCTTTCTCTCTCTTCCTTTTCCTCTCTCTCTCTCTCTCTCTCTCTCTCTCTCTCTCTCTCTCTCACGAAGCCCTCTTTTCGTGCGCGCCGAATTAACGATCGGAAGGGCATGCTACATACATACATACTGTCGACGGGTGCACGGAACGATCGAAATTAATTGCGAGCCGCGTTTGAGAAAGAGAAAGAAAGAGTTCCCTTTTGTGACCATCTTTAAGAATCGATGCCCGCGATCTGTATTCCGTGAGCCCGACTTCATAAACTAATGTGTCTTGTAATGATCAAAAGCATCTCCTGTGATGTGACACAATGCGCTTATTAATCGAAATATTATACGGCGATGTGATTAACAGCGCACGAATTCTTCGAATATTATCATTTAAATGGACACAATTTAATAAGAGATATCGCGAATATCGTATAACTTGTTCTTTCTCGATTTTGATTATAATCTTTTTTTTTTTTTAAAAAAGGTATAATAGCAGCTAATTTCATAATCATCGATCGACAAATAGAAATTTAAGAAAGCAGAATTGAATTGAGCAATAAAAGAATAGCTGATGACTAATAGGCGGTAGTGTTTCATCTTTTAATATGCTTAATATAATCAGACAGCATTTTAATATAAAAAGATATACGAGAACTATTGGTATTTATCCGATACCAGACGAAGAAAAAAGCTCGAACGAAAGAATTTAATGAAAATTATAAAGCAACGGCAAATAATTGCCGAATAAGAAATAAAAATAAATTACTCGTGCGGTCGCGCGCTTAAAAAATATCTCGTAAAGAGAAATTATTACTTCCGGTAAAAGAATTATCGTCGATGTGTCGTTAATCGTTTTATATCTCGAGTGTAAAAATTATTTTGATTGCACCGTGCGCTGCGAGAAAAAACCTTAAGGTCTCCTCGCGCGATCGAGAATGAAAAAACGACGTTCTAGCAGAGATAATCGCGCGCGATAATTAATTAGGGAAATAATAAAGCGCTCGACACATTAATTATACGAGTTACACGGCGAAACATAAATGCATCGCGTTCTTCGATCTGTTTCAAGTAATCACCCATGTTGTCGGAGTATGTTAAGTCCTCATTAAAACGTCGATATTATTTTCTCAACGTATGTTATTTTAAGTTTAAAAATTCAATTCTTATGATTCGCGCTCTATAATTGTGCTCCGTTTCAATCTCTATTCTTCCATCCAAGATGGCGATGGATGTTTTTTAACAGGCTACATCTCTTCTTTCGCATTTACCTCATGAGTGAAGCGCGTCATCTTCGTCGCGAAGAAAGTACCGCAGGCGCGCTAAGCACTAGGGTCAAGGAAACGCAGTCGGCCAGTCAAGAAATCAAGCATTTGTATTCCGCGGAGATTTTTCAACGGCGGCTGGACAGTTTTCTCATTTCGTTTATGGCCGGTCGTAACATAACTCGGGACCTACTACTACTACTATCACCGACCGCCGCCACCACCACTACAATCACTATTCTCGTGCTAGCTCGCGCGCGCCACTCTCGCAGCAGCCGTTTTGCTCCTCTCCTCTCCTCTCCTCTCCTCTCTTCGTGGCGGATCACTAACGCGAGACGAGTTTGCGTAGGTGGAACGAGCTCTGGTATTCGTCCGGGGAGGGTTTTAAGCGCGGCGCAAAGACGCGAGATGTGCTGCTCGTAATGCTATTCCTCGTAAATCGCCCGGGCCGCGATACGAGGTCTTCGATTGTAAAAATCCCAACTTCCGCCCGACTTTTCCCTGCGATCGCGCCGTCAGTCGTTACTCGAGCATTACGGATCACGTCGCTTCTTAAATTGCATTGCGCGCCGCTGAATATCGTCTGGTCGATAAAACGCGGACTCGCGTGACGATCGAAGAGAACCGAAAAAATGGCATACACAAATTTCTCACAGTCTCGTAAAATCAATGCTAATATATTCCAAGTTCTACCAATTAAAATATTCTATTTCGTTCCTCAGAAATCTCTTGTCATTATATGCAAATGGCAGCGTTAACTCGCGAACCGAAGGTCGACCGTGCTTTTATAAGAATCAGATATAACGAGCGACGCGCGCATTCGAAATATTTATTTTTCGAAAATGAAGAAGCAGCCTGGACCCGAGCGGCTCCAGTCGGAGACAGGTTCACGCTAAATGGCGGTCAGACCAGGCATGTCGCGCGCCGCGGGATGTCCCGGTCAAAAGTGCCGACTTTGCCTTCCTTCGCCCCCCACGCCCCACGATGTCCTATCACTCCTCTCCTTTAGGCACCCTTTATCCCCCATCGCCGAACAGGCGGATTAATTTTCGATTGACTTACGATGTTCGCGATATATTTTATTAATAATGTCGCATATTGCGCAATTTAAAAAAAAGAAGATTGAATTATTATTTGGTGAAAATAGACTAGACTATGTGTTTTACTTCGTCAATTCGCATTATTAAATTCCCATATATAGGTTCCCGTATACAGGTGCTCGCATAATTGTGCACATAATCCCATCCATTTTCTAACAGAGAGTCAGACTAGTAATCGTAACAAGGTATCATCGAATTAACGTTGGTATCGCGCGTAATTCGGGGCGGCGCCGGGACGCGCGATTTTTTTCTAGATGATTTACAAATTAGCTTCCGTTCCTACCGGTCGTAGGGAGATCGCCGACCATCATTCGGAATGATCGGTGCGCCGAGGGTGGAGGTTTCGTTTACCGCAAGGTAGCTTCTGCGAAGAAGGGCTCCTATTAGTACTTTTGGCTCGGGCCAGCAATGCCGCCCACCTTCGCAGCCGCGGCGCAGGATAACATATGGTTAGCTGAGATCTCTCGAAACTCCATTAACATAACGCCGATCTCCACCTGCTTCACGAAAAACGCGAGAGCGAGGCCTGGTGGCAAGTCGATTGTCGAAACTCTCTCGAGAGAGAACTCTGTCGTCGAAAACGACTGTCGTTACTGTCTCCCTTTCCTCCACAACACTTTCTTTCTTTCCTCGTTTTCACGATCCCTGACGATAACGATCGATCAGACTGCTTCGCGGAAGGAAAGAAAAAGCGCTGTTGTATTAAATGCTTCCTCCGCTCGATAAATAACGTCTACGAAAACCGTCAGGGCTTTTCAAGTTTCCATGCTTTCTCAAACACGATGACTTAATTTAATGCGCTCTGTTTTATTATTTCATTATTAATCTTATTGTAATAATAATTTATATTTTTAAAAAATACAAGATGCAAATGAGAGCTAATTAAATCATTTAAATCTTTAGTGTAAAAGGAAATTAAATTAATTATTTTTACTATATAACTTTTTTAAGTAAATTTTAATAAAGATTTATTTTAAAATATATGTTGTATATCTATGACAAGATAAATATTTGGTGAAATAGGTAAACAGACCGGTAAATAGACCAGCTTCGTCCCGAAACAAACGTTTTTACTTGAACTGCCGGTCACGAAGAAAAACGAGCGCGCTTCTACATATGATACGCGTCCGTTGCTTTTTCTCTTCGCCGCAATAAATAAATATGCTAGGATTAATACACGGAGCACAAATCCAAAATTACAGTCGGTAGTTGTCCGATATGCGTCTACGCGAGCTACTGTAATAATAAAACAAAAAGAGATTTTATTGGTTGGGGTGCGTGCACCCGCTCACGCGCTATCGTTATCGTCCCACCGGATCGAATGCGTGACAGACTGCAGGCAATATTGCATTCCTATCCGTCTATGAATTTGCTAGGAATCGTTCTATACGGTATACTGCCAGGAGGGGACGAGTACCAATTTTCGCGCTCAAGATTATCGGTGCGACCGTAACGAATATCTATCGGCGTGATTTCACGTGCTGCGAAATTCAGAAAAACGGTTGGTTTGACGGCAGAAATAATTCTCCTAATATGTGTCACTATGCGCTTTCACTATTTAAGGATGAATGATGACGAGTATTACCGAAGAGATGATACGGCCTCATCTTTGTTTATCGTGCTCGGAATTCAACGAAATTTAATAAAAAGATATAAAAAATAAATCATTATTTTTAAAGTAGGGATTTGTTTAAACAAATTTTTTCAACAAATTATTTAAGAATTATTTTTGAAATAGAAATCTGCTCGTATAAGTAACTTTTTGATAAAACTTTTTTTGTCCTTGTACACATTTTATCGATGACTCTGAGTAATTTGACGAGTATGTACTTAACGCATCGTCGCATTACGCCTCGAGATAGTTTCTCTCGTCGAGGCAGTCATCACGCGAGTAAATCTTGATTTATTGCCGATCCGCATTCACCCGCGGTGCGTTCGTGCGTCTGTTCTAATTGCAGGTCCGCAAACTCGTAAGAAGAATATGCTCCGATACACACCCCTTGACCTTCCCATCTTCCCCCATCATCCCACGCGAAACTTCTGTAAGATATCAACAACGTACCGCGATGTATCATCCGATCTAATGTAACGCCTCTATGTGGAGTGTACTCGCGTAACAAAGACATTTGCCCGCGGAAGAATCGGGATCGCGAGATCATCATCGATACGATAAATCGTTGCATTGAATTGTTGCTACGTCGAGATGTAACATTTGCGAATTCATTATCCCGAGATTAAAATAATTTAACACACCGGTACGATGCGCAACGGCAGACATGTAACACAACATTAATTTGTAAAATATAAATATATAGATCATTATATGTAGATCATTATATATAAAGATACTATAAATATTGAAATATATAAATAAAAATTATTTCGGAAATATCATCTTCTTATTATATAGATTATAATTTATTATGCTTTCCATGTTATCGAAGATAAAAAAAATTACCCGCGCAAAACATACCTCCATTAAGACTTTTCATATACGCGAAAAGGGATCGTTCCGTCCCTAAAATCCAGTAGTAGCCCGAGGGTCGCGAGCAGGACTTGACTCGTCGCGTTCGGCCGCGTTGGCGTTGATGCTTACACGGGGCAAATCTTGACGCTGACCCGACGATTATGCTGTCGACACTGCTTCTCCGTCCCTCTTCACTTCTCCTTCCCTTTGTCCTCTCGCGTAACTCGTTCCGGCCTCGCGAAGGAAGGACGCGTGTACGAGTCAGAGAGTAGTAATCCGAGGACCGCCATTGCACCGCTCGTCCTTCCGTGGACTCACCGCCTGTCGTCCCTCTGTACATTCGAATCATTTGCGCGTACGGGACTGACGGTACATGTGTATATGTGTATGTCGTACAGGCGAGTGAACGTACATACACGTATATGCGTGTGAGATTGCGTAGGTAAGCGCGCGGTCCCTTGGAGGCGTGGCGGCTCTCTGGTGGTCCGTCACTGGCGTGGGTTTCCAAGCCTTCCGAAAGGTCCTCGTGTGCAAATCCATTGGCGATTTCCTTCGTGATTTCCTAGATCTGAACGTGAACATTTCAATATAAAAAAATCAAATGTTTATATCGCAAACTTGTGGAGAAAATTATGACTTAATCGTTAAATAAAAAAAAAAAAACGTAACATTGAATATTTATAAAAAATGTACAATTTCGCGAGAGAACATTCGCATTAGGACTTCCTATTTTTCGGAGGATTAATTTTAGCCCGTGTTATTCGATCGTGACGCTTCTCGGGCAGATAGTTTGGGCAAGATGGAGAGGGAGAAGAAATTTCGGCGCATAAAGTCCTGTGGAAATATATAAAATTAGCGGTCGAACAATCGCGACATTACACTCAATTAGGCGAACCGGCTCTATTCATGTGAATGAACGAAATGCGTGTTATTAATACCCCATCGTGATCCGCGGTTGGTAAATAATCACAGCTCGGGATGAACGCGAAAGGAGATCTCAATCTCCTTCAGAGTATCGCACGAGGCATATCCGTTGCGCGTGAAACAGTTCCATTCAGCTTCTGGCATCGTGACTACGCAAAGTCTGGAATATGATAGGTATACAATTATTAAAGAGAATGGTGGCTTTTGCTGGCGTGGAATTGCGCCGGAGTAGCTTTTCACGATAATGCGACGGATTCGTGAAATGGGTGGATGAAGTTTTTATCGCGCACAAGCACTCTAATTCTATTAGAATATAGCGAGAATCTATGTAAGAAAGAGACAACAACAGAAAGAGAGAGAGAGAGAGAGAAATTTATATATTTTGGCTTATATTTTCTTTCACTAATTACCGTATCGTATTACGTTGTTATTTTGTTTTAAATATTACATGAAATTGATTATATCAGCTGATGTTGCCGAAATCAACTCTGAAAAAGATTATGATATAATATCTATATTTTACTATCTGTAATTAAGATCTCACATATCTCGATGCCTCTCTCCATCAAAGTCTCTACCGTAAAGTATATCATAGCGATATTAATTTCGGTCACTATGTAAAAAAAAAAAAAATCGAGCATATTACGGAACGTATAATTTTGAGAAAATGATTTTAAAAGTATTAATGCGGCGAATGAGTATACGCCAATGGGCAGGTAATAACCGCGTAACGAGGCTGACTCGCGCGTTCTCGACCCTCCATTCCGTCCCTTCGTCCTTCGTCCTAGCGCCTTCGTAGAGAGGCGCTCGTCTCACGTCTGGTCACGAACGCGGCTGGACCTCACATCGTCACGGAAAAGACGTTCTCCTTGTTCCGTCGGCGTTATTAACCGGTCCGCGATGTTAAGCCAGACGGTAACCGTCACCGGATTGCCGGCAGGATCGACGAGAATGCGCTTATCTCGCGCGCTTCGAGAACTCCGCTATTATAGTAAACCGTTATTGTCGTATTCTCAACATCGAGCTATTATTATATAGTTTTCACATTCTGATGACAAATCGCAGCTTTGGCGTTCGATCAAAATGCTTCTGTCGCCAAAATTTTTTTTATATCTATGATTCTCTCTTTTACGTGTTTTTTTTTAATATTGCCTAATTTTTTTCATACATAAATAAATCGTAAATTTAATTCGAAATAACATGATATTTTGCGAGATGGAATAATATACCACATATTTTTTTTATTGAAGAAGATGTTACAAAGATCCAACGTTAAATGTGACTTTTATATGCTCCTCTAACGTCGACGTTGAATGCAATTCTCAGTTTAGACATGCAAAGTGCAGTTAGCGTCAGTTGCGACGAGCACAGTAGTCTTTGTCATGAGAACGCGTTCCCTTCGCTTTTTATCTCGAGGTTACGCCTAAGGCGACGCGTTTCGTCGCTTCCGGAAATGCGGAAAGTAGACGTGCGCGTTCATAGAAATTAATTTCCGATCGGTCATTCGGCACGTCGCCCCAAGATAGTCGCTTTCGACGGTTTCGACAATTCCGTCGAACAAGCTAATCCCCCGGGGGCGTATCCCCTTTTCTTTTTTCTTTTTTCTTTCATTTTTTTTTTTTCCAACGAACGTTTCGCTTCCGCGAACGAATCGTCGAGGAACTCGTGGTTAAGCGTTTTACGATGGTGGGTCACTGCTCGTGGTAACAGTCCGATTATTTCGTTTCCGCGGAATTATCGGGAATGCTACCTTAGAAAACGAGGAGGTGGGCTCCCTTAGTCGAGGGTATCCCATAAAAATTGCTCCGAATTGCCAGTTGCCGATCGGCGATCTCTCGCTCCTCGCACGGAATTCGTCGCTCATGGTGCCTTGATTAGGGATTATTTTCTATTACATCCCCCGCTGACGCGTCTCGTGGCTGACGAGGGTGTCGTTAACGATTCGGTCTTTCCGCCGGTGTCCACGATTATCATTATTATTGACATTCTGTGGTATAATTCGATCTCTTTTCTCGTCTGTATGGACAAAATTAAAATTGCATTTTGGGAAAGGAGGAGAAATCTGTTATTACTACTTCGTGAAAATATTTAATTATTATCCAAAGAGCAGACAAAGATATTTACGCTTTCTTAATTATTAACCGCTGCCAATCGCGATCGATCGATCGATCGATCGGATGATAAGCGATCTCGCATCAATTTCCACACTTCTCAATATTTCGCAAAGACGTCGACGGTTTTCTGGGTCGGTGGGCCGGGCTGACGCGAAACGAGACACACGCGATTTGAATACAAGAGAAAGAGAGAGGAAGACTATACGAGAGAGCGTTATGGTGGAGAACGGAAGACGCCGTGTTAATTTCACTTCGAAAAATCGTAAAATGCAAATGAACGATCCGTGGACTCGAAGCCCGATTAGCGAATTGCGAGAGAAGGCTGCGCGCGACGGCCGAGCTGGCGCCCAAGGTGGTCGAGTAATTTCGCGGAGTCTTCTCCCCCCCTCCCCCTCCCCCTCCCCCTTCCTTTCCTTGGCCGGAGAGTGAAAAAAAAATTAAAAAAAAAAAGTAAGAAAGACAGCGAGAAGAATGAAGAAGGGAAAGAGACAGGAGGCAGAAAAAGGAGAAAAACGAACAGCTAGAACTATAAGAGGAAAGAGAGGATGTGCGCGCGCTTCACCACCGGGCGTGCAAGCCATTCAGAAGAGGAGTTTGGCTGCAGGACATAAAAATGTGTTGATTATACGTTGCTGGCCATCCTCGGGCCCATGGTGTCATTAAGGAAACACACCGAAGACGAGATGAAGAGTGAAAGATAGACAGATAGAGATAGATAGATAGAGAGAGAGAGAGAGAGAGAGAGATGGAGAGAAAACGGCTTATTCGCGGACTCGTTAAATGTCTGACACGATCGTCACATCCGAGTGTCATCACCGCGATAACACGACGACGGGCGCGACATAAACGACGACGATTATTACGGCGATTATGATTGTTATCTTAAAATCGAAATTGAAGTAAATTTGAGTATTATTTATGTTGAAAATCGGAATATATAGCTTTTATAAAAGTGTAAAAAAAAACATATTAAGATATTATTAACTATTACTTTTTATTTTTTTGTATATACCATAAATACTTCCTTCACTAATGATTACGCTATGAGAAAAATATTATTTCAGTATTTATTAACCATTTGTTTCTATAAAATTAAAGATTTTGTTAAAGAATAATGGAATTAATAAATCGCGAGAAAGCATGTAGCAATCGATCAATTGACGATGAAGAAAGCGACAAATAAAGTAGTCTTGACAAAAGAGTAACTTGTAAATCGGGGCCGGAATCGCACAAATCGTCCGTTAATCAGTCGTTGGTGCAATAAGACTAATGAATCGCGGCGAGGAAGGCAGCACGGCGCGGCGCGCCAGCGGTGGGTCCTTGGGCCCGGATGTGCCCTCCTGCGATACGTCTGTCCGCCTGTCTGTCCATCCGTTCCCGTACGTGCCGTTCTCAGTGTTGTGTGCGGATTAAAAATAAATAAAAGGCAATAAGTGCGGGGCCCCGCGCGAAACCCGTCATTACGCGAGGCGGGCCCACCTTGTTAGCCCAGTGGGCCCCCATGACGATGTCCGCAGCCACTCTCATTCAGGATCTCTCTTCTCTCCCGGAGGAGTCCTGGCGCCTGTGCCGTTAAAATTGCCCGAAATTCCCGGAATTCTTACCTCTCGACGTAGTACAAGCCCACAAACAGCACATTACTATCGTCACTCCCCCGTACTTGGAAATATATCTCTCCGGATGTCTTCTCTCTCACATAAAAAAAAATAATAATAATAATAATAATGGCGCGATCGTAAAAGCTTGTAGACTTAAGAAAATTAGAGTCTGCTCATTGATAAAATTATTTCCTCGGGTGATTGCGTCAGAGTTTCACGTGCGAAATCGATTCCCATAATCTTACGGCATGATTACGTCTTATATATTTGCCGTTTATATATATATATACATTCGTGTATTTCTCTCTCTCTCTCTTTGAACAGGAATTTTATTCATTAAAATTTATTACGATTTATTCACCGACGATCTGTTAAAGTTCTACACGTGGCAACGGAAGAGACATCCTGGCATGTCTAAATATACGATAATCTAGCTGTGCTAATATAACCGTGACGCGAACGGCGCTTTCGACGACATAATTATTTCGATCATTAATATTCGTTAGCGTCCATCGGCGCACAAGAGCGAGCCAAAACGGGGCGATTACTCGATTCGCGTCGAGAGCGCGTTCATGTTTTTGCATGCAAATTGCCTCGTCGATATCGGCGTGCCAACTTTCTCGTTGCCGGGGGGCCGCCCGCTCCTCTTTCCAGGCTCATGGAAAGCGACGTGTAAGAGAACTCGGCCATGCTTCGAAACAACCGGTATTACGCGTTTTATCGTTGGTATTCTCGGACCCGAGACCCAGAACACGAGGATGGATTGTTGGATGGGGGGAGGGGGAGGGATTGGTCGTCGACGAGGCACGGTGGTTAGCCGACAGGGAAGTGGCGTAGGAGTCTTGCGCCAGCGCTGGGTAATGCCTAATGGCGGGTAATTGGACAAAGCCAGCCGCAAATTGGACCACCGACCGTGGGGTCGCCGGGTCGCCGGGACGACGCCAATCGTCATCGTCGTTATTTGCATCTGCCGATGCGTCCACAACGTACGTGATGCTCGCTACGTATCGGACGTATCCTCGTTCGATTCGGTTCGTCATATTGTGCGAGTGACGTAATCCCGGAACTCGCGAGACTTCGTACATCCACATCGTCGCGATCACTAGAAATAGAACTGACCGACTCTGGTCTTATTCAGAGCCTGCTCGAGTCGCGAATGTTAGAGCGCCATGTCACTCATACATAGAACGAGTAGTAATTTACACATATTGCCAATATTTCCTTGCGTAATTTATTTGATATATATATATATATATATATATATATATATATATATAAGCGGCTACATATTATATTAAATATTACGCTTGGAATATATTTATAGAGATTGAATATAAAATGTTAATCACGAATGTGCTTCTTTTTGCTCGACAAGAAATAAAAGCACGTGTTCTCTCCCCGTTTATTAAACGTAAAATCTTATGCGTTGCGATATATATATATATATATATATATATATATATATATATATGTGTATGTAATTATTCCTTGTACTAAATTTTTTGCATGTGCATTGAGTATTGTATACTAAATTATTATTTATCTCTCTCGCGTACGTGCTTGCGTATTAATCGTAATATCGCATGCATTTATTCCCTTATCCGCTTATGTATTAATTATTGGCTTTTCGATGATTTTTATTCGCTTCTAATGAAATGATGAAATCATTAATACACTCACACGATTAGTATCGATTCGATCGTAAAAAACAATCGACACGTCTTTCTCTTTCTCAGGATCAACGCGTCATATATTAATTATCGTCGCGATTTCTGTTTGCCGATTCGAAATTTATTAGCGCGTTGTACGAACTATTCGGAATCGAAGTTGATACCCTGAAGTTTCAATCGACCGTAAAACCTTCGCGATATAATCAACAGGCACTTTCATTTGGTAGTAGTAGTTCGCGTTCGCATTATTGCATGATAATGGAGTCCGTCGATTTTATTCTCTAAAATCAGTACTTGAGTGGATATACTGGCAGTCTTTATTGCTTCTGGTCGTGTTTGCGCCCTTCTATAACTATCCATCGTGATTCTCTCAGACGTCATTAATTACACGGATTACTTTATAACGACTTTTCAGATCTTTTTTTTTTTTTTTATTCTTTTGCGATTTCACAAAGACAGATATTTGGCTTGATTACAAATAATTAAGTGTACCGCGAAGATGCTTATCCTTTGCCTCGAATATTCCAGATATTTCTCCACGGTATCTTCTCAAATATATCCTTGATGAGTCCTTTGTCTCGTATCGGATAAAAAGAATTACTCGGAAATTTTTTTCTTAGCTCTTCCGATCGTTGGAGAGAACGCATATTATTTTAATATTTGATTTATAATTACATTCACAATCACGATTAATTAGCTATGTGACTTATGTAAAAAATAAAATATTACTAAAAAATAAAAATATAAACTGTTAAAATAGAATATATAAATACTATAGATAAGTAAATTGTTAAAATAGAGTATACAAATAAAATCGATTAAATCGATATTATCGTACATTAATCTGCAATTTCCTTTAATTATTATACATTTATATTTTTTAAATATATATATATATGTATATGGGTGAAGCAGGCTTGCGAAAAATATAAATTGCCAGAAAGTCTTGGAATGTCATTGAAATGAACGCAGTCGGTGTGCAATGCGGCGATAAGTCCTATAAATAAAGGCGTCGTAGATAGGTGGCCAAGTGTTTTTCTGGGTTAGCGCGCGTTTCTTCCCTCAATCGTGCTTCTTCATCTTTCTCCTCCTCCTTCCTCAGACACGCGACTTCTCTCTTTCCACGTCCTTCCACGAGCTCCTCTCTCGTTGCCGGCACGGAGATGCTAGATGCCGAGATCGTCGGCGAGAGTTCCAGGGCTAATTACGATAATGAGGCAGGCTAGAGGATCAGCGGTAAACGCGAGGACGCGAGATAGACAAGGAGATATTCTCGAGAAAAGGAAAGGGAACAGTGAGGTTACCGAACATCGGTAGAAAATAAAAAAGAAAGAGATTCGTGTCGGTCGGCTGGCTTAGCACTTTGAGCTCGCTTCGGAAGCCGCCCTCTGTAATCTGATAAGATAAAGCTTCGTAGCTCGCCTGCTCTCGCGGCTCCTCTCTTCGTGGTATGAATGCGCCTCTCGTGCCTTTATGCTCGTACGCGTCCTCGAAGTGAGCAGCGACGAACATAGCCCTGTTTCGTCGACGACGCGACCGTCATCGCGATCGCTCGGACAGATACGATGATCTATGTCGCGCGGCTTGCTCGGACGCCTTGCCAACGGAATCTTACGAGCTTATCGTAACATCGCGTCGTTCCGAAATCAGTCTCGCAAACCGTGCGTCCGTTTTCGCGCGAGCGTCGTCGTTTCCCGACGTTCGAGTGTATAACGGCCTCGAGACGCTAATTATCTTCGTGCCGATCGCGTCGCATTTTCTGGCCTGAAGCGCCGATGGTCGCGATTACGATCGCTTCACGACATTTCCATCCTACGCGCGTCGCGTAAAACATCTGATATCTCCATTTAATCAGGCAAATTTCATCACAATTTCAAAAGTCGCGATTTCGTAATCCATCGGTATTCAGCGAGCGTAACATTCGCGCTATTTCTCGTTGTTACAAATCCACCTTTTTCCTCATTCTTTTTTTTCTCTTCCCATTAATTCTATAGAAAAGTCGATATCTCTCCCGTTACCTTTCACGGCGCACCATGTCGCAGGTGTCGTTGCCGAATGAGGCTTTTGTCTGATATCGATTGTATGGCGAATTAATGCTCTTGCGTAACTGATCGAAGTATTACGATGCATCCTATCGAAAGAGGCATTAGGTCAAGTAAAGTAATCTCTTAGCAGTCACGCCAACAGGCTCCCGCGCACGTACAACGGGTATATATCCTGATTGCTTTTCGCTTCTACGCCGTCACCCTCGATCCTCGGAGGAGTTTACTCTCTGCCTAATCCATTTCCGATATTAACACTAATCAGGATTGCCGTTGTCGCGCCAGGTTTGCGTCGAAAAGTATCTTCCTTCATACGCGTCTCGTGTAATCGGAAATTATTTTGACGACAATCCGCACGTATTTATAATTGCTGATGACATTAAAATATTCATGTACAAACATTTTTTTCGCCTATTAGATTATAAATCTAACAGTTTTTAATTTTTTTATTTGCAATTATTATTTACATTAAAGATATTATTATTAAATTACATTAAAGATAAGATCAGCGCATGAGAGATTTGTTTTTTTTTTTCGATTTAATCTCATTTTCTCAAAGTAAAAAACAAGATCTCTAAGGGAAAATGTGCAATCGCCAATGATCGCGAGAATCAACAACATTGACGATCTGGCGTTTCGACCATCTCGGGATTTCAGTCACGACTCGAATGACATCCACGATCGAGCTGGTTCTCGTCACCTCGTCTCCTTCCCTCCGCGTCGATCGCTCGTCGTGGCGTATTCCCACAGCGTTCGCCGCGGACAAACACTCCCGATAACGACCTTTCCGGGACCGAAATTCGGGCGGCGTGGCGCATAAACTCGTAAACGAGCGTGTTTAATACGAGTCTCCACGAGCCGCACCGTGCGCGCGCGCACATAGGTCGGTACCGGATCAAAGGATCACGTTCTCTTACGCACATTGCTGCCACGGTGGGCTGCTTCCGTGATGGGCATGAGAACCGATTGCATTACGCCCGGTACACGACCGGAAAATTGTTTAGCCGCTTTTCGAAAGCTGCTTCACGGCAATACTGCGTATCACACGCATAAAAAAGAGAATTGATTTATAGAACATCGTCGATCGCAGCTTTTCGTGTCGGTTCCCGTGTCCTGAGCCTGAAAATTCGTACGATCTGTACGACGTATATAAATGGACATATAAAAATTTCCTTTCAAAAGAATTTTATTGTGCATTATTTTTTGATGTGTCATGTATCTTTGATAAACATAAATAGCACAGCTATATGAAGCAGGCAGGAGATTGTCGTAATTTCTTTCCGCGCCATGTGTGGCCCGCGATTGCTTGAACTTTGGCGATTCCATGACTATTCATGAAGCATCAAATAGTTGATCTGAGGGGGGTTGGTGGCTGAAAAAGAGAGGGAGCGAGAGAGACGATTTCGCGTTTGTACGGAGCCGCACATCCGGCGGGCGATCTTGGCAAATTCGGGAGGTAAGACAATGCCGGGCTCCTTTACTCCTTTTGCTCCTTCCGTCTCTCCACCTCACCGCGTTCGCAAACTGTAAGCAGCCGCGGTCCGAAAGAACCCTGGGGGACAAACAGAAGTATGATCCAACATAAAAGGACGCCGCCGCCGCCCCGTCAGGGCTTGTCCCCGACGTACTCAAATTTGGATTTATGCAGCTCGATGAAGCCCGCTTGTTTGCCACGCATGCAAATCGCTCGCGCTGCCACGAAATATCGTTCTCCTTGTGCAAAAGGGAAGCCTACCGATCACGTCTATAACGATGCAAATTAAGAAATTACTTAGGAAAGAAAAATGTGCGTTAGATTAAAAAAAAATTTACAAATAATTTTTTTGCTTCATTATCAAAGATCGAGAGTTGAATCTATAGAGAATTTATTTTTTAAATGGCTAATGGAAGTCTAATGAAAAAATAAAATTTTGATGTAATTTTGTCGAAGATCGGTGACAATAAATTGTTCGCATTCATGAATTTGTCGGAATTCTCGGGTTTGCATCTATCTCGAAGCAAATCGCAGATAGTTTACCGTCCGCGCGATATTCTTTCTTAGCGGAAGCGCTCACGTGATCGAGCTACCGATGCGGCACGGGGTTTCGAATATGCGGGAGGTAAGTGTTTGCACTGGTTAGGGTTGCGGCGCCCGAGGTACGTTTGACGTAGGGATTGGTCAGTTTGACGGCGCAAAACTAGGTTCGTTAGCTGATTGAGTTAGCCCGCTCTCTCGCGGTCAGCACTGATTAGAACAAACTGACCGGCCTACGCAGCTTGATTGCGGGACAAGGACGGACCGATGGAGTCGCGTCCATTCGCGTACGTATGTGCAGAGTGAAAAGGTAGAGACGAAAGATGAGGTATGAGAGATAGAGAGAAAGAGAGATGATCAATGGAAATCGGATGATCGTGACCACGACCGGTTGTTTTCGGATTTCATTCCACCTATCGCGATAGCGGAGCGAAGCACGAACGATACTCTGCTATCTACGTGAGTGGACTGCCAACGGCAACGCCGTTCGCAATATCGGGCTATAGGAGATAGCCGACTTGACTAATTGGCAATACTTCCTCCCGAATGACTATAAACGGCGCTCGTCACCGAGTCGTATCATCGGGGATTAACCGCGAAGATGTAACCTCTTTGTCACTAGAGATTGTTAGATGATTTGCGGCGGGTATCCATGGCTTGCTGCTGGTGATATTAGGTAGAGAACATTGCTGTGGTTCACGAAATAACAGGATTTATTGTTAGAGTGTTTCTACAATAATTATGAGCAAACATTTTTTTGTATTTAATTTAAATTCAAAATATCAAAAAATATCTCGATTGTATTTAATGTCTATTAATCAGAAATATTTTAATTAATTTTTTCTTTTCTTTGATTAATTTTTTTCTATTTTAAATGACAAAAGAAAATTAAATGAAATAAATTATATTCAAGTTGCATTTTATATATATTTTCAGAATTTAATAATTGACTAGGAATAGGAAGAAATAAGTATAAAGTAAGCATCTTTGTTTTGTGAAAATAGCAAGGAAAGCATGGAACGAGACGGTCTTTGGCGACCATGTTCTTCGAGAGACAGTCGAATAGAGGCGAAATAAAAGTGAGAGAAAGAAAGACATAGAGAGAGAGAGAGAGAGAGAGAGAGAGAGAGAAAATGAACGATAGAGTAGAGTGCGTTCCTCGTTAAAAAACGAGGTGGAAGCTGAGAGGTTCGCCAAAGAGCGATGCACTCGAGACCTGCATCCCTCAACTCGCAATGAAAAAACATGGCCGACAACTCGAGTCACCGGAAGGTCTGCCATCGCAGTCGTTATCGACTATCCATCACATTGCGCAAGCTCGTCCAAGCTTTATAAGAAAACGTGTAATAAATAAATATCAAAACATAATTTTCAAATTAATTTAATCAAGTTTTTATCAGAATATCTCAGAAATAATAATTTTAAAAGCTGTGATAATTCATTTACAGCAGAGAACGCGCGAAATACTCAAATCTGCTTTGACGTGTTCATCATTATTTCATAAATGCACAATTAATATTTAATTCTAGATAATTATAATCACGGTATTATACTCGTTCGTGAAGTATACGGGAGAAATAATTGTTTAGCATCCTTGACTTGATGTCGTCGAACAAGTGGTCTTATTGTCGCCGAATTAGCATTCTCGTGTACGCATTTTTTCTTTCCACACATATGCAGGCGTTTACGAGCGGCAGTCCCATTATCGTGAGGCCCCATTCAACTTTGCTCCTCACTATTCTCTCTCTCTCTCTCTCTCTCTCTCATTCTGATGGCGCATGGATCTAGTTTTCATTCATCTCCAGTCTGCTGATGGCCTCGCTGACCTCGACGCGGACCCGGCAGGAATATTACGTTCGCCGTAATACGCCCTTCATTCGCCCTCCTTCAGTCCCCCTTCCGTCTCTCTCGCTCTCTCGTGCTCGGGGCCCGCTCGCCTTCCATCTCCTCCTCCTCCTCCTTTTTCTCGTCCGCAACCGCGGGCCTTTTTCTGATTTTTTTCTAGGCGCGACAGAAAGAAACGAGAAGATCCGACAAGATCCGTATCTGAGGCACCGAGATACGTGCCACGGGGCTAAATCGTTTGACAGTGTCTCGTGCTGCATGTTGTATTTTATTTCCACTCTCATCGGTCGATGCCCGCTTAAAAACATCTTCCGCGGAATTTTTCAAAAATTCTACAAGACACGCCAGATATATAATTATTTATCGAAAATTATGTGCATAATTAAAGTTATTCGTGAAAAAATTAAAGATACAATTAAGAGCACGTTTAGATATTTTAGCTTTATTCCTAGAGTCTCACAGATTAGGGGCTAAAAAAGCGGAAAAAGATGGTCAGATGGTCCTCTTTGCAAAGGAAAGAAAAAAAAAAGAGGAAAAGATTTAACGCGGCAAGGCGAATTACTCTCTGTGAGTGAGCGTCTCGATTCGTCGCGTGCATCCACGTATTTTGATATTCTTTTTGAGTGCTACGTGCACGACGGGCACGATTTTGCCACGACGCACGATTTGTTCGCTAAATTCTGAGAAAAAGGAGCGTCATTCAAACGCGGCGGGTTTTGGATCCGTAGCACACCTGGAGTACGTGATGCGCCTCTTTAACGTTCGAGAGAAAAGAACAATCGGCCGCGACTAAGGAAGGAAAGCGAAGCCATTAGAAACAAAAGATACGTTGCCGATGATAGGAAGACCGCTGTAGAAACGTGTGACGAACGCTGATTAGGATCAATTATGTTACTATATTATCCCCTTTAGTGAACAGGATAGAAATAAAAATGTCTAAAATTTATCTATTCATCAACTTGATCTTATCTTATCTGCGGTTTGTTCTTCCTTAGAATTATATCATATTGTAGTCTTTATTAAGGACGTAGCTAACCGACACGGAGGGACGTTTCCGCTGTCAGAATCATATTAGTTATAAATAAGGTTTAGACACCTAAATCGAAAAGAGAAAGTGGCCTGTAGAGCCTGTTGCGAAGAAAGTAAGAAGAAGAAGAAGAAGTAGAAGATGAGGATGAAAAGGAGAGATGATAAAGAAAGAAGATGAAGAGAACGATGAAGAAGAAGAAGAGAGAGCAGAAGGTGGGCCCCCGGAGGCGGGAGGGCAAGAGTATAAACAAGAGACGGTCCCCGGCCACCCAGCTAGCAGCCTTCTCTCGCTCTTCGCCGTTCTTCTGGCTCCACTTCTTCGTCCTCTTTCTCCTTCTCTTTGATCTCTTCTTCCTCTTGCCTCCATATACTCCTCCTCCTGCTGACTGCGCTCGATATTCAAACTAATAAATTAGGAGGCCCTCCGGGGCCGGGCCCGCGTATGAATCATCTAAAACAATGGAATGCAGACTAAGATGGCGCCTCCGACTCTCGCTCTCTTTTCTTTTCTCGTCTCGATCTCTCTTTCCCTCTATCGTCGGATATACAAAACGGCGGTGCAGCTCTCACTGACAGCGCGACGACAGACAGTCCGTCCGTACTTGGTATCGGGAGGTCCTTTTGTCTCCGCCATGACAGTGGTTCTCATCGATCGGTGGCCGGGCCCGTCTGTGGTGAGTCCCATAAATCACGCGATCGAGCGTCGCGCCGTGAACTCTTTACAAGCCTCCTCTTCGAAGCATCTACGAAGCGGAAATTCTCCTCTTTTTTCGGCATCCGCGATTGAAAGGATAGAGAACAAGTTGCGCGGCAAAATGTAATAGCGCTTCTGCTAATTGAATCAATAAGATTACGAAAAAATACAATTCATGCGTATATCCAGATTTTATAGCTAATAAAAATTTTATATATATTACTAATATATGTATATAATAAATTATAAGAGAAAGAATGCGCGAGCACGCTGATTATCCATAATTCCGACATTTGTTTACAAACAATCGATATAATAAAATTTTCTTTGCATATCAGCACATATATCGTAGAAATTAGGATATTACACATATAATAACATCGAATGCCGAAATAATATTGGTTCTAATAGTTTCTCGCAGATCAAGAAAAAAATTAATGAATAGATCATCGTTATTTTACAATTATCCAATTAGGTACGTAAATGGTCATACGATAATTAATGTCACTCGTTATGAGATTATTTTCGCTGCAGTTTATAATTGTGATTACATTCGAAAACGTATTGATCAAGCTGACGAAGAAGAATTCGTGCTCTCGTTGCTAACGTCCTAGAAAGTGATACGTGGGATGTTGATTGGCGCGCTGCGGGCGAAATAAATGCAAAGAGAGATAAATCAAACGCAAAAAACTGTATCGCAGATTGCGAAGAACGCGCAAACGGTTTCTGCGATGAAACATATTTTATAATCCATCGCTCACCAAGCTAGATTCTACGAAAAAGAATGAAAAAAACATCGGGCAAGAAATTCTTTTCTTTTCTTTAAATTGTATTATTTTCTAATGACTTGAAAAAAAATTCCATTTCATGCAATGCGCAATGGTGCGATTGTTTACTGTTTTTTGACGCGGATGACAGTTTACTTGAAATACGTTAAATTAATCAAAGTCAAGGAGTATTCTAAAATCATGAGCTACGTATTCAATTTTGGTAACAGCGACGGTTAGTTTGTTGATGCGGAACGACGATTCTCTATTGTGTTTAGCGCCGGTGGCGTGCTAAGAGACTGGACCAAAAATAAATCATGCCACCCGCGACCGCCGGCTATCATCCCCCTGCGAAGCGTGACCGTGTTGGCCAACAATGACCATTGTCCGGCCGATACGTAGCCACTCGAAATCATCTCCGGTCACAAGCCATTACCTTTTCATTTTAAAACACCCCTACTACACGCTGGCCGGCTGCTAGTTTTCACGGAAAACGAGAGGGACGTTGCACGCCAACGAAACGCGGGGGTGATTTCGCTCGAATCCGTCGCCGTGTAACCGATCGTTAAGCGAACAGATATATTTTTGTCACGTACGGGGAAATAATTAACGCGCCATTAATCGAGATCAATGTAAACGCGCGAGAGGCACGATCATAATTGTAGTTATAATTCATATTGAGAAAGCCTGTTATCGTTTAATGAGAAATTGTTTTGAGATCTCATGGCTGTCAGTTTCACAATTCTATTTTGAATCGATCAAGTAATCATTCAAGTCCCAGTCGTTAACATGTTGCATCGCTGCATTAAATTTTCAGATAATCTATCAATTTGTGTGATTGGAAGGAAAGTCTGAATAAGACAGAAAAAAATACACAATTAAGACATATCATTATAACAAACTAAATTAATGTAGTTTTGTGAAGGAGAATTTTCAAAATTTGTATTCCATATTTTCGTAGGATGTAATAAAATATTGAAAAATATAAAATTTTTAATTAACTGCATGCTCTTGAGAAATCACTGTCATTAGCTTCTTTTAATCTATTTTGAGACAATGTTGTGCAACGCGGAATTAAATTAAAGCGCAGAGATCCGCGGCGGCGAAACTGCGGACACTCCGGGAAGAGCGCAACAGACGGGGACAGCTTCAGCGACGCGAACGGAAAAATAACAGATAAGCATAGAAATTACGCGCGGACGCTGCTTAACCGTAACTGCGGTCGATTCGCAGCGTCCTTCGTCGCGGCAACATAGTGACCAATTTTACCCGAACCACTGTCATCGCCGCGCACCGGACCATGGCAAATAGTCGCTTCTTTTGCCGCGCGGATGTCGTGAAAATAACTATGTATGCGTGGTCGTTCGCTAATTCTCGAGAGAGTTCCCGGTCGCCGAAACATCGGCAGATACCGACCGTGAAATTCTGGTGTGCGCGATTCTTAACGAACGTCTCCTCCATTTCTTTCCCTTCTCTGCCTCTTCTCTCTGGTTTCCCCCCTTTCCCGTCTCCTCTTCCCCCTCTCATCGCCTTTTTGCTCGCGGTCGAGAATTAAATTAGTCCGAGAATTACGTTTAATCGAGGGCATCCGATACGCCTCGCGTTATTGAGTTGAAAATCATTAGGCCCTTTCGTTGATGGGTGGCGCCTTTTTTTTTTTGGTGCGAACATTGATGAAATTAGTCGCATCGAGTTTCAATAAAGATGAGAGCAACGACGCTATATTATACTGTTGACGTGCGTTTTACATATTTTCCTAGTCGACGATGAATCACGTGGTGGCTTTCTCTATCGCGTCGGGTGCAAACACCTCGGCGCGGACGCGCCGCAACGCGTGGAGGCGACGTTTCCGCAAATCATGAATCCGCGAAACGATTTCGCTCGTGTCCGCGGCACTTCCTGGCAACGTCGTCGGCGTCTCCATCCTGTCGCATAATGCGATGGAATAGCGACAGCGGTTGTTTCACGAGTTGTTCACATGCGGAAAACTGGTGGAAGGGACGTGACGGCGCGTCGCGTCCTGTCGCAGGCGTTCACAAATGACATTATAATCGTCGGCAAGATTTTCGTCGCGTAGTCGCTAAATGATCACGTATACACGCGCATACATATATGTGTGTATATTTATTTAACGAGGTATAACCTGGCCACGGCCCGTTTAATTCGATGTTCCAAAAGGGTGGAGCCACGAAAAAGGCAGCGTACAGAAAGGAGTTTTTTTTTTTCAGATCCCACTAATGAATCGACAATTTACGAGAGTTTCACGGCCCGCTGGAGCTTGTGTGCTTTTGGCATGGCCAGGGCTATCTTCTTCTTTATATATCTCTCTCTCTTTATCTTCCAATCTCCATTTCTCTCTCCTCGCCAGCTAGGGCAGTAACTTTTTTCCACACCGTAGCAGTTTTCTTCAGTCTCGAGAGAAGGGTGCCCAGGATTTCAGGAAGAAGTCCGAAAGAAATTGTCAGTGATCGATGATCGCGAGAAGATCACTGAAAAAGAGCGTGATTCTGCGATGAGGAAAATGTGTCTGGGAGTTGAAAATTTTTGTTCAAGAAATTTCCATCGCAGACTTGCGAGGATAATCGATATGCGAGTATGAATGGCACCGATTAAACGCTGTCATCATTTTGCGCGAATCATCTCGGAAATTCTTGTGTGTCGTCACTTTTCGTGACATAAATTCGTGCCATATTGCATTCGTGTCGCCTCTTCAATCTAGCAAGTAATAAGAAAAAAAAAATCCAAAGAGCATTTTTTTGGGGCGGACAATTGTGAATGCATGATGCTTCTTCCGGATCGAATATTTTCTTGCGAATGAGTCATTTGGCGGCTATCGAAATCCGGAAAGCGATGATTTTGGCGCGAAAAATTGTCCGGCGATTATCTCCGGCGGATACCTGAAAGGTGCGCACAATGCCTTGCCATCTGCGACTTCCTCGTCAATAAAAACGGCACCGCAGCGCAACACGCTCGCGTGACGTAATAATAATAGTCCTAGTTTCGTTGCGCAGACAGCCGCGACACGACAAAAGGCCAGTATGTCGTTTCTGCGGTTTTGCGGCCGCCGAGCAGTCCGTAGACGCGCGCCACGAAATTTCGAGGTTCTCCGACGTGAGGTACGGGCCCTCTAACTGCAGACCCGCCACTTTAAAGTTGCCTTTCACAACATCTAACCTGCTTTTTCGTTATAAAAATAAATTAAGCGTACCGTAAAAATTTTCACGAAAATTACACGGTTATGAACATTATATCGAAGATTAATTTTCCAAATTACGTATACAAGGCTCTCAATTAAATATTGTAAATTACAATTCTAATCAAATCATATTCTTTGTGAAGAAAGCCGAAATTCAGCACATAGCGCGTGCATCGAGCATTAAACTACCGTTGCTTCCGGTGGGTCAACGTTTTTTTGTCTTTAAATCTTGCACGCTTCAAACATCCGTGTTCGTGTAATTTGATGTCTGTTATGCCGCTACCAGATCCGTTTCTCGCTTTTTGATCTCGAGTCATTCGCTCGTGCGGTTAATGCTCGGTCAGTGAGAATGATTGCCTCTTGACAAGCCGGAAGGATACTGTGGTATTTTTTTTGGAAACACATGATTTTTTTTACATTGCACATGCTCGTAGTTATTAAGTTTTGGTCAAATTTCCGGCGAAACGTCATTTCGCCTTGAATACGCGCACTTTCATATTCACTCTAGCGCGATATGCTTTAAAGAATAACTTTAAGAAAAAATACTTTTTTTGTAATTTTATTAAAAGTTCTGCTAATTGAGATTTAAGGAAATAATAGTTATTAATAATAGTATATTAAGAAAAAAAGGCGAGATAAAGGGAAAAAGAAAGAGAAAGAGAGAAAGTTCCTTTGCAATATTTCTTTCTAACCGAAATATTAAGCACGCGTAACAAATAGCGCCGGACGGCTGAAAAACACAAGGGTGGAAAGAAAGAATTAATATTTCGCATCGGAGTGCAAGCCGTGTAATCTTACCCCGTGACGACGACGAGGGCCGGCCGGTCGTCCCGTATTTTCGGGTTTTTCCTGCTGGTGAAAAACTTAAAGCCGTGAAATTAAAAATTCATCTCGTGGTCTCTACCTCGCGTGGTCTCGCGCGGGGGCGTGCCGCTGTCGTTCGTGAAAAATTGGCGGGCATTTATTTTCTCGTTAAGGACCCATGGAGAGGATAGGAGCCTCCTCCGTGTCCTGCTCGCGTCCCCGTGACCCGATACTATTAATTTCGTCCTGGTTTCAACAGAAAGGGGGAAGCACTAAAAAAAATGCTAATGAAAAGTTCTGTCGCCGCGCGATCTTTTTCTGTCGGCTGATTTCGAGACATGGGAACATTTTACATTTTACATATTAAAAAAAATTATTTACAAATTTTTCTTTAAAATTTTGCTAATAAATTTTGCGCTACAAAACTAAGCGATATAATTTTCAAACACGAAATGTGCGAATTATATGAATTATTTTGATGCACACAAAGATTGAAGATTTGCGCAACGGTCTGCACTTCCTGTGGAAGGCGAAAGGCGTCAACCGAAACCTGGTTGGTTTCCGACCGATTTTCCAAATTGTAGTACGCAAAGCTGAAGGAGGCACGCTACTCTATAATTTGACGCATTTTCTTCGCAAAGGACGATACTTGGCTCCTCGTCTCACGAACCATAATTATAATAACCGTCTTCCGATAGACACCTTTCTGAAGTTTAGCCTCGTGTCGGATTTCGTTTGGGTTTCACGTGCAACGCCGCAGAACTGCCAAACCATAATTATATTATACAGGTAATTCCGAAAATGTGCTTGTGTGGCGCTTGTGTGACGTGTCACATCGAGAAGACACACGATAGACGGACTGCTCACAGCCTGTTCATTCTCAGGCTATCGACGACTAAGAATATCGTGGTTTTCTCCTCCTTTTACACCCCCGTCGGAGGGTCGGCGAAGGGTCGCGCGACAATTTATCGCACAGGCGCGACGCGTTTCTCATGCAAAAATGAGAGAAAAGTTGCACGAAACGTTATTTACGTAATTGAAGATATCTTTCGAGAAGTGAATCTTGATGTAATATGTAACTCCGCGAGAGAAATAAAAAAAAAATACGTTGTAAGAGAAACGATCGGAAACATCTCGGAAATAAAAGTCTACAATTCTTTCCTTAAAATATAGAATTTTATTATATTCTAAAAGGAGAATTTAAAAAATTTCACAGTAGAGAGATAATATCTTTTCATTTATCTACCTATATTTTTTGCATTACTCGATGAAAATAGTATGATTCATGAAGATAGCACGCGAAAGTGTTTATCCGATGACACTTGTGTACAAATTTGCCACATGCCAATATTCACAGGTCGCGCAGAGTATAGGCCAGTCTGTAGGAGAAATTCGCGACGACAAAGAGGATAGGGCGACGAGCAGAAAGCGTGCAGGAAACGGGACACAGCAAAAACATAGGCGCCGGCGCTATGTGGAAACCGTCACCGCCAAAGGGCCCATTCTCGGTATTATTTTCGGCTATGAGAGAAAGTCTCGCGTCCCCGTTCCCCTTAATACTACGAAATCCAAAAGGAACGAACCGATGGAGGACGGGAGAAGCGCGTTGCTCACGCGCGTCTAAATGTCTTACGAGAGTGTTAGATCTCTGCGGCGGACAAAAATCGCGATCGTCGCGCCTTTCAAATGGCCCCGGTAGCCTTACGAAAGAAATTGTTCGTGGAAATAGCACATGTGTATGTAATAAGAAAACTTGATAAGAGACCAATACGATATAAATGTAATATTGCATTTTTTATTTGCAATTAAAATAATTTGTACAAGTGATACTTACCGTAATAAAAATTGAAATGTAATAATAATTATGTCAAAGGAGAATGAATATACACAAGAAATTCGTATCTTAATGTTTTTAACAGGTTATAAAATTTATAATTTAACGACAAAAAAATGTGAAATTCTTATTTGTTGCTATTGCCACTATTATTAAATTTTTTAATTTTTAATATAATATAATATATTAGTTTTAATATAAATGTAATAGCGAGATATTTATTTAATTATATACATATAAAACTTGGGTGCGCATAGTTTAGATAAAAATATTTAAAAAGTGCTCCGTGATGCCTATCATTTATGTCATTTAACTTGACATGAACTAACGTATAAGATGTATTCTTAGAGAACGAATAAATTATTAAAAATTATTAAAAATTTTATCATGTAAAATTCAGGTTATGCTTGATTATTTTGCGTTGCTATTCATTTCTTTGTTTCTCTTCACGAGAATCTAATTCGGAGTATTATCAATTTTCACCGCAAGGCAAACGTTAATTAATTTACACGAAACTACATACCAGGAGTGTATTAACGCAGAGCGAGTCTGGCTAATTTTTCCATTTATATTCTTCCGCGCGCTACGGCTTTGTATTATTTTATTTTGCACGAAGCGTGCATGTTTTAGTGCGCTACTGTTACGAACTTAGTAAGTAAATGAAGGGCATCGCCTTAAATTTATTCGGAAATGTTAGCTCGCAATTCAAGTAAATTTGTAAACGTCTTTTGTTTCTATTACCATTCGTTTAAATTTAAATTAGAGTCTGAGGAAATCGGGTTATATTCTTTTGTGTGCAAATAGATTTAGAATCCGATAACAATATAATTGATTATATTTTTAATTTTAATGACAAATGGCACGCTTTCCATAAGAAGTTCAATTAATTTATAAAATATCAATTTATGCGCTATAACAATGCGAAATGTATAATTAAATTTAAAAAAAAATTGTCGAAGTTTTTATGAAAAATTTACGCATTCCTCTGTGAGAGATCATTGTATTATAGTGTTTATGTCCGTAATAGAGGTTTTAAATTTATCCATAGCCGACGGAGAGTAAATCGCGTCAATGATATTCATAGCGGTGGTGACGATCTCGCGAAAGACAAACGGACTGCCTGAACCAGAGCCAGGATGAAAACATAAAATGATTTTCGCTCAATGGCCATTAATTGTCGCGGTTGTCGCGACAATCGGACACACTTAGCGGAGCCGAATCGGACACTTTTTGTCGATTTCCTGTACCGCCGCCTCCGAACGAAAGCCGGCCATCTTGGCGAACGTGGGGCACAATGGACGATTCCCGTTCATCCCGTCGTATGCGTACGTGCGTACGTGCGTGCATTCGTTGGTTCGCGCGCGGGCGCACATGTGCACGTGCACACACTTTAGATGCCGTCTAATTGATGCCAAGAGAGCGGCCCACACGCACCGAGTCAATCTTCGTTCGGTCGAACGTTTTGCCGCCTATTCGTCCTGCTCCTTTTCTCCACGTCCCCTTCCTTCGTCATCTCGCTCGCACAACTCGCTCTCCATTCGCACGGTATCGACCGGTGGAGTCTCTCGCCTCTTCTTCCCCGTGACTTGTCCACTCGTCCTCTCTCCACGGGATTAACGTTATTAATTGTTCTGGATCGAGATATTGAATCTCGATACGCGACGAGACGATCACCTTACCCGGCGAGCGTGGACGGAGCTTGTGTGCTTGGCGAGCTCGAAAAAAACGCGAGCCCGCGAAAGAAATACGCGCGTTAAAGGCGTGGTGAGAGATGCGGTTCTTTGCGGCCGAGATCATCCTTTCGTCGATTTTTTTCCGTAATCGGAGATATCGAGAGTCCGAGACTCTCAGGAGGGTGGCTCGTAAATTTTTTAATTCTCCAAACAAATCGACGAAAATGAGTCTACAATATATTACCTTTCTTTTCCTCGTGAGCGCATTCTTAAATCAATTGTTAACCACAGTGGTATTGCTTGGACAAAACTTGGAAATCGATATATTGTGTTTCTCGAGAAAAAAAAGTGTTGCACATAAATCATTTGACAACTGTCAAATTATCAAGAGCAATTTTAATGCGGATATATAATTTAAATAATAGCATACATAAGTATATTGTCAATGTAAATATTAACTTGTTCAATAATTTTTTTTAAATTTTAATTTCGTAATATTTTCGAGTACGAGTGATTGCCGCGCGTATCACTAAGACATATACATCGACGAATTCGATCAGGTGTTATCCTGACGTTGCGGCGTAGGCATCCTCAGAATTCGGCGGGCGTTGAAAAGCCGCCGTAAATTCGGCGCGTCGTGGTATCCCCGGAAGTCGGGAGCGCGTAAATCCCGAAAACTTTCAATACACGTCCGGAATTCCACGCGACTCGATCGTTACTTACCCTCTCATAAACCTGCCTGGCGATCGAAGCACGAAGAAAGCGGCGGCCCGGAAAGGACGTAATATTCACAGGCCATTTGCGGCACAATGCCGTACGTTAACGACGACAATGGACGCAATAATGAGTGCCTCGGGCCAAGAAACTCCTACCTGCGCTTCCACAGTTTCTTTCATTTTACGAAACGTCGTCCGGTTCAGAGCTCGCGAGCTCTCGATCGATTCTCGAAATTCGCCGACCTCATTCTAACTAGCGGATGTATGCGAGAAATATGCAAGAATGTTTTTAAGCGATCGAGTGTTGTTGCCAAAAGACGGAAGATAATATCGCCGAATGTATAAAGAATAGTGTGTCGGACTCCAATACTTTTGGAACGATCAGATATATATATATATATATATATATATATATATATATATATATATATATATATGTATATATATTTCTCTGCAGTTTAATTTTTATCAAGTAAGAATGTTTAGGCGGTATGTTTAGGCAATATTAGAGAGAATATACATACTATATTTGTTTTTATTATATGTATATACCTAGAAAGGAGAATCAAATCTGTTTACATAATTGCCAATCATAATATTGTGATATTCACGAGCGCTCGCGAGCTCTGTCATACCAGAACAGTAAGCCATCGTGCACTTATCACCCTCTCGACATCTGATATCAGGACTAATAATAACATTCGGAAGTTAAGTATAAAAATGGAGAAATAGGTACAATTTATGTGACGGAGGATATTGAACTCGACGAACATCCTTCTCGGTAGAAAATCGCTAGGAACAAGTCCATCGCGGCAACAGTCGCGGGGGCGTTGTTAGGGAAGAGAGAGAGAGAGAGAGGAATAGCGAGCGAGAAGAAGTAGGAAAAGCGACAAACGAGCGTATGTGGGAGCAGAACGTCATGGGGACAAGTAGAAATGACATGGAACGGCGGAGAGCCATGCGGCGTATGACAGGAAAACAAAAGAAGCCAATAATTTCGGGCAATTTGGGGGCAGCCGCGCGAGACCCGCGAGACAGAAGGAGGGAAAAAGAAAGGAAGGGAGAAAGAGAGAGAGAGAGAGAGAGAGAGAGAGAGAGAGAGAGAGAGAGAGAGAGAGAGAGAGAGAGAGAGAAGGAACAGAGCGTCGAGCTCGCGTGACCGAACGAATGGCCGACGAGCACCACACAACGCGATGCGACGCATCGCGCGCGCGATGCAACGCGGAGCGATCGCCAACAACCGTGCGACTATCCATCGGCGAGCATCCTGGCGCGACTGCTCGCACCCCGATTCACCCTTCTCTCCTCTCGCCCTTGCTTCCGTTGGTGTGACGTGCCGTCACGACCGCACGCCCGATTATATGCACAGCCGGCTTATATATTATAACTATAACGAATACTCTACTTTGTCAAGGGTGTCTGCGACTGACACTTCCTCTTAATGACGGATACGACAGCGGAAATCAAATGTCGATCGTTCTAGATTTGGTTACTCGATTTTCTTAATTCTACGTATTGTAGTTGAAGAGCTTTTTTGCGAATCGCTTTAAATTCATATTTAAAAGAAATTTGGAACACTGTGTGATTATATATTATGAGCTTTATACATAATTTTCTAATATATAACAAGCTTTTGCATACTTTAAAATATAAATTTAAAACTGTTTCGTAATCTATTATTTTAAACTGTCATATTTAATATTTTTTTTTTTTTTATATTTTCTTTCATAATCAATGTCACATCTACTTATGTTAGTAGAAATCTGACGTACAACCTCTCTAGGATTGTGTGCTATTTTGCTTTCATAGCCGTGAAAATCTTATAAAAGTTTCGCCCTCGCGTTTCGTAACGTAAGAACACGAGTGCATTTACTGGCTGCCACAGCGATTTACAGTCCCGTCATTTTCGATCGGTGTTTCGCGTCGCGGCTACCGGACATTGTGACAACGTGACACTATAATATGTTCACCGTATGCCTTTCCCTTCCTCCTGACCCCCTCCCCCCTCCCTACCCTTCCTTTTCATGTCCGCGTAGTTCTACTCCTTTTCTCGGGTTTCCTCGCATCGTGACAGCTTATTCGTTACACACGGCCGGCAATAAGACGACGGAGTACAATATAGATAAATGTACATAGAGATGCACGCATGAGGTAGAGCGGCGCGATACTAATGGCCGACTGGATTGTTCGTGTGGCCACGCTCGGTTTCCGGTCGGACACCGAACCGACACAATGTCCATTACTTGGTCGCGTAAATTTTAATATCGCAAAAATAAAATTGTCCTTGTAAAATATGTTTATTATTATTATATGCATTGAATTCGATGCGTCTAATGATAATTTCTTGAAATACTATTTACTTTAAGTTTGCTCTTATATTTAGATCTTATATTTATATGTGTGTGTTACAGGTTCTCTCAACCTAGTTTATGTAGTCAACTCCGCTATCAATTGGTGAGTGAAATTGTTATTTTTTAATTTTATGGTAAATAACGTCAAATATAATATAAGTATAGTAAGTTTTAATATGTAACATTCAAAATCTTTTCTTCTTCTTAATTTTAATTTATCGCATATACAAGTATGAAGTATTTTATATATATATATATATTTGACTTGTTTTTACCTATTTTTAGAAAGATTTTTTTTATATACTATATGTATAATGTATTGTTTATTTTACATATATCTTGAAAATTCAATGCAATTTAATTTTAGATTTAATATCTATCATACAGTTTTGCGAAACTTTTATCATTACCGTAAATACAAATTTATTTAGGCACAATTAAAATTTTTACACACTTGTAGTATATCTCGGCAATATTTCTGGAATAAAAGTCCTTCCTTTTTCGCATTCGCGAGTTATATGCTTTCGCTGTAAGGGCCAGCCTCACGGTTTGCCTTCGTACGTGCTCGATCAAGCGAACGCACGGACTAATAAGTAACTCGACGCGCACGTGCGTAATTTACGTTTATTGCTCTTACCGCTTTGAAATACGGAGTTCGATACTCGTCGTCCGTCCCAAGTCGGTGTTAAGGCACTAATTCGCAGCTCGATCGAATATTGCTGCAAGTCGACAGAGAATCATCTGGTTCCGGGCAATAATTTTAACTTACGTTTGCCGAGATGTTAATACAAAATGTTCGTTTTGCGCAACTGATTTAATGCGTGAAGCACTATTATCGATACTTGTGCACTCGAGGAAAGATAAAAGGATATCATTTCTCGTGCGCATATCAATTTATGACTCTTTCAAGATCTATGTGCCTAATCGTTTCATCTAATGCAATCTATCGCAATGTTTAATAGCAAAATCTACATTACATAACATGCACATATTAAATGCTTGTCACGATATTGTGATAGTTTGTCAATTTTTTTCGTCGCATTGAAAAAATAGTGATTGATGTGTAACATCTGTCGAATTTATTTTTTTATAATTCTCTGCCCTTACTATTTCTTCTTCGTCAAATCAATGTAGTAAATATTGGAGGTTTTATTACGTGCTCTTGTGAAAACATTTCGTGAAAAATTCATGATTTGAAAATTTATACCCATTTCATACACAATATCAAGATCTTGGCTACAAAAATTAAAATCAGTGCCTCCGATGGCTGAGGCAAAATTGCGTGTCGCGTGGTTTATATGCTCATGCGTGTGCAGACGTAGGTGCATACGGGAAATCGCGAGGCGGGAGGGAGAGAATACGCTGAAGGGTGGTTGAGGAAAACGTTAGAGACGGCGATATTTGCCGTGTACGACCGGAGTTACGCCATCCGACAGGGGTAATAAATAATGTTCCATCTTGTGCGAAAAGAGAGTGAGAAAGAGAAAGAGAGAGAGAGAGAGAGAGAGAGAACACGGCGGGAACGAAGCGGCCGGCTCGCGCTTCCGCGTTCGTCTCGGCGAATCGATTTAATTCAACGATGGTCAAACACTTTTCTTAGATACCGCGAAGTTAAAGCCCGCGTTCGCGATCGCGGCGGTAAATACACCGTGGGCGCGTTAACCTTTTCTCAATCAAATCAATCTCGGTGATGCGATCTGCGTGCCGAGAAGAGCTGTAATTTTCTTACTCTACCGTGTATATCCCTTTCTCATCATTTTCACGTTACGTTTCGTATATACAATTATCATCAAAATATATACGCAGAGTACATCAGAGGTCGAATGCTACCTTCGAATTTGGCGAGTTTGTAGTCGATTTTTTTTTGACAAAAAAAAAAAAAAATTGCTTAACAAAGAATGAAATTAATTACTTAGCGTTAGAGAATTTGAGCATATCCCCTCCCCTCCTTGTATAGAAGATTTGTGCGGAAATAATAATAATATGTCGCGAACGATTGCTTTTCGCGAGGATCCCGCGGTCGAACCGTGAATTTTCGCCAGAACACTATAATCTCGCTTATGGTTAGATCGCCATCTCGGTGGGCGAGCCGTCAGTCTCCGCGCGGAGAGAACCTCCCTTTATATTCTACGAAGCGTATCCACGCGTGCGATGTGTCGACATTTAATAAATTCCAACACGTCTCGCGTCAAGTCGCACGTAAGCATTTAGAGCGAATGCGGGGCATTTCAGAGATAATTGACGTCATGCGATCTTTCGCAACGTATAAGGGGCATAAACGAGTGGTCGACACGGCTTACTTCCAGATGAGCAATTGGAGATTCTGCAGGGTAAATATTGCCTGCGAGTACATAAGCGAGATATCTCGTGGTGCGAAATATGCATATAATTCAAAGCATCATATTTATTAACGCACTGATTATTAATAGAATTAAACACAGAAGTGATCAAATTAATATCGTGATTTTAATGAGAGAATTTTATATTTATTCGTGTCAAATATAAACTTATAATATCTCGTTATATATTGCCGCGCGATTTGTTGAAGCTGACAATGAATTATACATCGATGATTGCATTAAATCATGTCATACACACCGCGCATGAAAATATTAAACATAATAGGGGATGAGGAAAAGCCTTTAAATATTTTAAATAAATTATTAAAATAAACTTTTTATAATATAAAATTATTTTTATTTATTTTTAATAAATATTTATGGCTTGCACAAACTGTTGTATTAAATAAAAGAGAATGACATTACTAATCGCTATCTATGAGAATGATTTTTTTCCCCCAAATCGTGCTCTGCTTAATCGAAACATGTCCTCGCATCTAAAATTCATTACAAAGATGAATATATTCATTTGACGCGCGTCGAAGTTACCAAGTTGTATTTGTCGATAAAAAACAGCTCGACGATAGGCAATCGTGTCGATGTAGAAAAACGTTTTGAGCTCTATATCGGAAATTTTCTTTCTGCCTGGCAATTAATCTGGACTGTTTTCCGTACTTTCGCGGAACCGTGTTGCCACAAGACGATTGCGGCCGCGGCATTTGTGCATCTCTGTGAGAATCAATGCGAGCGCACGAGAGAGGCGCGCGCGGTAACTATAATCGGAGACGTGGGTGGCCGCTATGATTTCTTCGGGACTATCTGCCGATCTCAATAGCCGAGTAATTCCACAGTAACTCTGTTTCCCTGCGGTTCTCCCTTAATCCCCTTCGCCCCCATCTCTCTCCCCTTCTTTCCACTCTACCAACCCCTCGGTCTCTCGGCCGAGGCGAGCGAGGCGCATTCTGACACCTACGACTGGCCATGAGACGCGCCACGGCAAAAAGATCTGAAAAAAGCCCGACGACCGAGCCCGGTTTCCAGTGCCGGTTAGGCCTCCCCGTCGGCCTGGAGCCAACCAGAAACCAGAAGAACCACTCTGGTACGCTCTCATAGCCACACCTCTGCAACCAGCCCGATTCCTCTTCTCCCTCGAGAGAGTGCGTCCTCTCGTCCCCTCGTCTACCTCGCGACAGGCCCATCTCGCCCATCTCACTCGCTCCGCGCGACCGTATTCTTCTCCGTCCTTTCTCTCTGGTCTCTAACGTGCGAGCCAGCCTCCATGAGATTTTTTTGATGCCCAGCAACCGCCAGATGAGAGCTGGAGCCCTCTGCAGACTAACATTGTCGGTAGCTTCGAGATTCGATTCGCCGATCTTTTCCTCGTTCGAGAGAGATTTTTTTTCGTGATCCAATTATTCTTTAATTTTCAGGTGAAAATACGTAGTTATCAAATAAATTACGAGCGTTCAAAAATGGTTAAATGTTGGTGATGGTAATCAGTCTTTTATTTCTTAATGGAGCCTAATTTTAAGATTTACTCGATATTTTTTAGGAATTTGAATAAACTTAATCTCGGAGCTGCATCGTGGCTGAAAGTAAGTTTAATAATTTATAAATTTAATTATATTAAGACTTGCGTACATAGTAAGATTTGCTTCTTCTAGAAGCTTATTTTGCCGTCGGCAAACGTTCGCTGTGAATATATCACAGCTAGCAGCTTGAACAACATATCTGTTAGATATAATTAACGACACGCTCAATAATTTTAGAGTTATTGTAATATTTTATTTATCTCTTCTCCATTTCAATCGATCAATTATCATAATTACAAGAATCGTAGATATATATATACAAATAACTTCAAGTTCGTCTAAATACAAGATGCATAAATGTATCTATGTTTAACATGCGATTAGTAATTTAGAGAAGAATTCTTGTTCTTACATAAAAGACACAACGCTGTACTCGGCGTATCCGGGGCAAAAATTAAATTATTGCTAACTAAGATTTCGATCGCATCTCGAGCGATTGTCGTTTCTCGAGTACAGGGTTTTGCATCAAAGTGCCATTATTAGCACAGGTGGTCGTATAGCGGGAGAGTATTCTAATTAGCAAGCGTTCCAATTATCCACTTCGTGTTTCTCACCGATAATTGCGACTCGTGCCGCGCGCCCGAGAAGCTCGTCACGAATTTCCATTTGCGATCGTGCAACGCGGCAAGGTTTCGTGAACTCGCGACTATGCGATATCTCAGATGTTATGCATTTGTTGCACCACGTACGATATATGCTTTCGGTGTAAAATCGCCCGCCCCCCACCCAACGCCCGTGATTAAGTTCTGCCGATAAGCGACGCGTTTAACGTACGGCTCGACGATTTCATTTGCCGCATTCTCACAATTAGTTTCGGGTTACTTTAATTGCGAAACTCGCCGCATACAAGTAATCAAGTTACGTCGTGCGAAAAACGTCGTACAAAATTTCGTAAATTATCGTTTCTTTCGTGATGACGCGATGAGAGATTTGCATGCAATGCTTGGTCGCTTGTGTATCTTTCATAGAGTCAATGTTTCATGATATGTGGTAGAATATTGACTTGAGTATATAGTACTTGCATATGCCGGCAAATGATTCATCGATATCGCTAATAAAGATCTTATCACGATACAATTATTGACGTTAAAGATATTTCACGTTTTTATGAAATAAATTTATGAACTGTTTCTAATATCTTTCATGCTCTGTAATATGTGTATGTTTTTTCAACTTATCTATACTGATCGCACCCTTCAATTTCGCGTTCCCTTTTTCCATTTACATACTTTGAGAAAAGGAAACAGCATAAAGAGAGTAGGCGATGCGGTGGCAGTGTTGTATCGCGAGAGAACACGTGGGGTTGAAGAGAGAGAGAAATTAATTAGCTCTTGCGTTGCCGAAAAAAAAAGTTCAAAGGAAATGGCGTAGACTGCAGAAACCCTGACTTCCGACCATGCCTTCGTCTCAGGGGTGTGTGTAATGTTTTTTTCCATTTCTTTCTCTCTCTCTCTTTCTCTTACATGTTTTCGTGCAGCTAATATATGATTAAAAATAACGAGAGATGCAAAATCGACATTGTGATATAAGTTTTTTTTTTAAAAAGATGATTCTTTGCGATATATAAATATAAATATAATTCACGGTTTTTCAAAATGTCTTTAGCATGCTATTTTATGCGCCACTGAAAAGATTATCGGTCTTAATTAATGTTCCAATATCCAATAATGAAATCTTTATTTATATGATAATTTTTGATGTTAATGGCATGAAGATTAAAGCAGCGTAATTAAATATCTATTTTACGAAGAAAACGATATCAGGGTGAGAGTACTATCTATATGTAAACATCTACGGATAACATACTCCTACAAACGTTATTATTTTTGCCGTGGAAGATCATTGCAGAGATATAGTGATACGTCGCGAGCATTTACATCGAAGTGACTTAACCGATGACAAACCGTCCGTTCGTTCTGCGAGTCCATCCGAAGCCAGAGATCCGTGCGTTTATACTGGATGGAAGTCGGGGTAGAGTATATCGGATAACTTTTCGCTCTTGGGAGGGGTGTGTCTGCGCGACGCGGGTCGAAAGGGGCAAACAAATTGAAATCTGTATCTCTAATCCGATCCACTTTGTCTCCAAATAAGACCAGCCAACCCCCTCGCTTTGAACCGACAAGTCGGCGGTGGAAGCTTACGCGCGTCTCCGCACAAGCGCATATGTATGTGCCCGTGTATGTGTGTATTAGGGCGCGTCAGTGATGGCACGTACACACACACAAGCCACACACTCACATATACTTACACGCGACGTATAAAGGAGAGCGGAGGAGTATACGGGCAAAGTAAACCCCACAACTAGCTCGGTTGCCGAGGCCAGCTCGAGTTATACGCAGCCAGTTTCATCCCCTTTCGCGTTCCGCGGTGTCATCGTCAGAGGGCGCTGTGGTTGACACAGAATGACACCCTCCCCCAACCAACGCGGCGCGGTGACGGCGGTATACACAGCCGAGCTAGCGGAATAGTCGTCACCGCCAGGGGCGGACATGTAGAGGCACGAGGCGCATCCTAGATGAGAAATCTTTCGATCGATCGAACACTCTAAACGACGAGTGCGACTAATTGACTCGCTTGCCTCACCGTTCACCAAGCTTAGGGAATGTATCGTATTCGCTTCTCCTCCTTTTACGTCGAAGAAGAATCGTTCACGGAGCGTAAAACACAGAGATATTATTAAGAGCAATAATAGTTGTGAAGATTATAAAGAAAAGAAATTCTTTTTTATAAATGCTGTTTCTTTTTTTAAATAATATAATGTCAGAGTATGCTAATTTCGCACAGGTGTGTTTACTGAACACGATGCCTGAAAAAATGTGAGAAAATCATCGACTTTCATTATATATCTTTCAAATTTTTATTTACATATAATAATTATTTTTATCGATTTTTGTACAACTACCCTGATATTATACGTTTTGCAGGGAGGAAAAAGGAACACGCGATTTTACAAATAAGCTCTGGATATTTAATTGAGCCGCGTGCAAAAAGTTGTAACGTCCGTCGTGAAACTTTGCAAACGACAATTTAATTAGAGAGCTGTTGCCGATTAAATGCTCCCATAATCTTGCGTAAAGAACCCGGAGTACAGCGTTGGGGATTAATACGCATCGACCTCTTTCGTCCCCTTTTAATCCAAGACCGTGGCGTCGGCCGAACAAACAAAACAGTGTTCTCAATCAGCCACCCTTCCTCGCTTAGCGAGATTCCGTTTCCTCGACTCCCGCGTATCGCCCTTGGTTTGACCCGTTAAATCTCGGTTCGAATTCAGGGGGTGGTTGGTCCCCGTAGGGATGGAGACCTACTCTCTGCTTATACCAGCGAGAAGGAGAAAAGAAGGAATACGGACGCGGCGTGGCAGCCACTAAATTTCGCGTGGAGCCGAGAGAGATATACTATATGTGTATGAAGCGCGCGTGCAGCATCGCGCCAGCACGCTGGCGAGGAGGATTTAAATTTTAAATTTTATTTGATTATATTTGAATTTAATTTCGTTACTTGTCCGGAGGGTGGTTCCCCCGGCCTCGGCAGCAATCTTTGCGATACTCACGTACGTACACAGGCGCGCGCGCGCACACCGGTACGGATACTCGCACGTCGGCGCATCGCGTCGGTGTATATCTCGTCGCCGAGCGCGCAGTGGGTGGTTTCTTTTTATTACACCCCGCGGAGGAAGACGTCAGGGATTCTTCGGTCGGGTTGTTCGCTACGGGCCTGTTAAAGGCAGCTAGGTAGGCGAATCGTGGCGAAGGAGCAGCAGTCGCCGCGAGGAAAGAGCGCGAGGGAAAGAAAGAAAGAAAGAGAGAGAGAGAGAGAGAGAAAAGGAAAAGAACGAAGAGAGCGCAAAAGTAATTGAAACGGCCAGGCGCACCGTCCCGGAAATTCGGGGTTGATCATAGCGTGTGACGTTGCTTGCAAAACTTTTAATCTTCCGACGGAGGAAAACTGCGATGTATTGCTGCCATCGGAAAGGCGAGATTCGCGAATCCATCCTCCGTTCATTCGCTCGTTTCTGCATCTGCGGATACGTTACCGGGTGCATTCGTGCGGATAATTTATTTTGAAAAAAATTTTCCGTTCATCTCCCGTAGCTCTTAGCATCACGTCGCCGATAACAATAAAGTTTGCGTTATGTCATGATAAGAGTCTCGCAAGGATGTAACCCATTGATTATGTCACAACATTATTCAATATTATCGAAAAGTAATACAGAAAAGAAAAGCGAAATCGAAATGTATAACTGCAAGGGCCACGCTTCAATAAATTACGAAACAAGTCTGTGGAGATTTTTGCGTACGCAGCGTACGTGAGTTATTTATTATTTCGACGGCGAGTAGTAACGTTGAGCGATCGTCGCGAATTAAAGACGCGCTCCTTGGTATCGCATACCAAAGAAGACCGGCGAACTGGTAGCCAGAATGTATGCGCTGAGGAAAGTGCCCGTAGCTCAGAGCTATATCGCGCATCCTGCACATGTCCTTTTTCTCGCTACGCGGCGCGATAAAGACAGGTGATATACGGAAAGGTTATAATATAAGCTCGGTGAGCGATGCTGTAATTAACCGGAATATTTCCCCGCGGTTGCTTCAAATCGAGAATATGCATGCCTCGTTGACGTATCACTTGGCAAGTTCTCGCCGCGATTATTGCCATACGAGTCGTCGCGAATTGACGTACACATATGCATTCAAGATAATGTAATAATATGAGATTGTTTAATCGTCAAGGCATCTCGATATTTATGTTTACAATACTAAAGCTTGAAGTGGAAGAAAGTTTAACTTTTTTATTTTATTCTTATATCCTGTAAGCTAAAGATTAGAATTTAAATAGAAAGAAAAACGCATTGGCTCTACGTTCTATAATGTAAAAGGGCGTTACAGATTGTGCCGTTAACATGCTACATTGTGGCAAAATGAAAAATAGCTTCTGATATCGAAGAGAAACGCAATTATTTTCCAAAATATCGCGCGTGTCTTTAATAGTGAATATTTGAGTTACCGTCTAGATTGCTTTCGTAATAAATATTGTGCACGGGTCCATAACACCTTAAGTGCACGTAGCGGTCCTTAATTATGATGACAAGGCTGCAGCTAGTGAAAATGCACGCGAGAGGAGATGTAGATGACACGTTAGGATTACAGTCGGCTTGATTAATATACAAAGAGCACGTAGGTGCTCTGAGATTAAACTCGACAATCTACGGAGCACTTTCGAATTAATCACCGTCAAAGCAAGTTTACTATCGCTATAACTTGCAAGAAAAATATTGATTTGTATTATTTTTATCTATTTTCAATTTCTTTTCTAATTTGAAAATTTAAAAAGTAACACAATATTCTTGATGAAATTCAAAAAAAGAAAAATTTTTGTCCCGAATATCTAAAACGTATATCTCACTGTGTATATTAATTAAATATTAAATTTAAAAAAATAACGACAGTCGGTAAAAGTCATTTTACGCAGATAAATAATGATGTTTCTCAATTATTATTTATGGTGAAGCTATTTTTACAAAGAATCGCGCAAAAAGAACAAACTGTTAGTCGTAGGTGAATAACGTTGACCGTCTCGTAGACCGGTTTTATCTCCGGTATCTCCGACTGTCAAACGCCATAAAATTAAATAGACGTAAATTCTCTCGACGAAGTTGGCCAGGCGCCAAAATTCGCTGCCAATGTTGCCGGCAACGCCACTTCGTCGTACCACTTGGACATAGTGTAAAGGCGGAATTGAAATTGGCTGTGAATTTTCGAACATTGTTTGCGCTATAGTGACGACAGAAAAAAAAGAGAGAAAGATACAGAGAGAGAATGTGTTACACGATGTATTATTTTTATGAAATTTATAAAGTGGGATATGTATTCCATTCCTTTAATTATAACCTTGACATTTTTATTTCGAAACTTTTCGGATGAATCACTTAATTTCGAAAAATGATTATGACGATATTATACCTGGATTCTTTTTACTCGCGATAGTTCGTACTCAGCAGATCTCGTTTCCTCTTCTCCCCCGCAGTGTCTCTTCTAGTGTCTTACCTCGTAAAGGTGGAGGATCGACTCGATTTTTATCTAAGCCAATCTTCCTTCTTCTCTTGTTTCCTCCTCCTCGCTCTTCTCCTCTTACTCGACTAGTAGACGCTCGCGGTCTCGCTTCGCAGAGCGTATGCGCGACTTTAATCTATGCTAAGTCGAGCTGTGGGGTCTCATCCCGATGCTGATGGCGGTGGTGGGTTCCAAGCCCGGACATGGAAATCCCGTGGCTGGCTTGGAATCAGCGATAATGCAGAGTCATCCTGATCCCGGGCGAATTTAAACGGTATTCCTGTTAAAGGCGCCACAGCTAAGCGATCACGTAAGCCAAATTTGCCGAAAGCCCGTTGTTTATATTTGACTTGTGTTTTCCTATCTCGCGAAAATTTATCCATCCATTGTGTTAATCGCGATTAAAATATAAATTGATTTTGTATGCGATTTTGTGCGGAATTTTTTTTGTGCTGATAAAATTTTGTAAGAAAATAAAATATATGCACATGTATATGTACATAAATTATAACTATTTGCAAATTTAACATGTGTTGAGATTGCAAATTCAGATGCTCGAAAGATTCGGTGGAAAGAGCGACAGTTTTCAAGTAGATGGGAAAAACGGGAACGCGAATAGGAGGGCGGGAAAAATAAATGGAAAAGAAAAAGGGAGAAGAGAGGCCTTAAGAGTCCTCGTAGAATACGAGGACAGTGTAATAGGCCGCGGCAAGAATCATCCTTGAAAAATCAGGAGGAATTCTTCTCCTTTTCACGATCGAAGGCGCTGCGGCCTTTCTTACGGCGAGTGCGGCCTCCGAGCTATCTCACCGACAACGACGAAATAATTCAGTCTTAATTAGGATTTACGCGGCCGCGGGGAACAATTAAAGCGTAAGACAATCGCCACAAGGACAATTGGCTGCTCTGCCACGGTCACTGGCAGATTTGTTGTCTCCAGACTGCAGCCTTATTAGAATTTTATTATAAGCATTACCGATCTCTTTCTCTCTCTCTCTCTTTCAGAAAATTCGATCGAGAATGCGAGAATTATGACGAGGTAAAAACCTGAGACGGAGACTCACGACGATGGATTAATTTTGCGCCGTGACAAGTATCTCTTTTAATTATTGAAGCGAAAGTCATTGCATTCCATATTGATACATCTTACGATAGAATACATCTGCTTTAGGAAGTATTTTGCTGTATGCCTCATACTCTTTTCTACCGAATACGATCTGTGCTCATTATCTTTTCGATCGAATTTTCTGCTCTCGTGAACTGATTGTAGAAAATTCATGCCTAATTATAAAACAATTTAAAAGAAATCAAGATTAATAGATACGAATATAAAATTTTATTTGTAATATAAATATAGAATAAATATTTTTTATCGTATATGCGCTCGCATGCAAAACACTATCTACATATAAATTTTCATAAATTATAATGATAAGAAAGAAAATAAAGAAGCTTGAAAGAAAGAGAAAGAGAAAACTACGATTGATGGGTGTCGACAGCGTCGCGCGACTCGGAAATTGATCGTTGCTATGGTCATCGTTTGGAAGGTCGGGATCATCAACTCGCATTTCAGGATAATCTCTGAGATTAGCGATTAGACGCTTAATAATCATCTTGAGTAGTAGCTCGTGAACCAGCCGAGCACCTGCCGTGCAGGTGCAATCGCGACGAATGGCGCTACCTTTCGTCCGGATTGAAACCTGTTTTCCTATACGGCAAGAAGTCACGACGAAGAGCTCACGAATTGCGCCTATCACGGATTCCCGGAACATCGTTCCGAAATTACGCGCGATCGAGATGTTAACGCGACGATAGCGTTCCGTGCTTTTTCTCGCGAGAGAAGTCGCTTTATTCAGATTTCGAGATAGCCGTGTTTTTGCCGCACGAAGAATTATCGCTTCATTATTCCTCTCGTTCATTAATCTCGCGTATCCGTAGTCGACTACCGGATGCTGTAATAAAAAACTCGGAACGCACGCATCTTTCAGACATCTCAAGCGCGAACGTTCGTTACTTTCTCAATCAAATCAATCGAGCATTATCTCGTCGGCCGCTTCTTATCGATCTCTGGATTTCACTTGATATTCCAGCGCGATCGCGTCCGCAAACAACCTGGAATCGAGTCTCTCGCATACGAATCTCTTCATCTCTTCCAAATCAGTCGATTTGCATAGACCGGCGTAATCCGGACTTTTATATTCGCGAATCGAAACGATGATCTTCACGGAGCGCGCTCGATCGACGTACAGAGCGCGAGAGAAGATTCCGTGGGACCGATCGATCTCTCCAACATTGTCGGGTCAGCAGCCATTTTCTGTGGCAGCGAGGATCTAATGATCGGGGCACGCAGCTAAGCAGCGTGCAACGTGCAGCGGGTTTGGTCGATCGCGCAGGGTGGCGAGCGGACGCGCCACGAGAGAACTGACATTTCCCCGCAATAAATTCCACCTGGTTAGGGGGCAAATAACCGACGTAATGCGTATGGTAGGCGCTGTAGGGAATTACGTGTTTGCGGTTATTGGCAGTCCGGGGCGCCTCGAAGGGCAAGAAAAGCCACCACCACGCGGATAGCAGCAAGAATACGAGACAAATGGCGATAGAGAAAGAGAGAGAGAGAGTAAGAAATAGAAGGAGGCACGAGAGAAGAAGGATGAGGAGGAGCTGCTGGCCGGGAGTATTCCCTTCTTTCACGGTGGTCCGTAGCTCCGAGTGGCTCTCTTCGTCTTTATCTTCCGAGAGGGCCCTTCACGAGAAAGACGGAGAAAGAGAGAGAGAGAGAGAGAGAGAGAGAGAGAGAGGCCCCCGCGGCTAATATCCGACGTAATCCACCCTATTTGGTTTTCGAGCAAGGGCCTTGGCGCGTTGCGCGCCTGGCTTTCTCTCTCTCTCTCTCTCTTTCCACCGGAACTGCGGCATAATAATATAGACGTCTCGTTAGCCCTCGCACACGAAGAGCAGAGGAACTAGAATTGGTTTTATTAGGCGCATGCATGGCTAATGAGGAGATCCTCCCGTTCCACCGTGGGGGCCAGCTGCCCGTCGACCTTCGGGGCATCTACGCGCTCTCACACACGACTCTCTTTTCATCGATCTTCCGGATTTTCAAAATGCATATCGTTATGGCTTAGATGCTGCGCGCCCCACTGACTGATATCCAGAGTACCCCGGAGCGCGGCAGATGGTCGAAAATTCAGAAATTCATAAAAATAAATGAATAAATGGCCGAACGTTTAGATATCGATAGTGATTGTATAAATTAATTTCCAAATATATGATACGTTAGCTTACCACTCGCAGGCTCTTGATAGGGCGACGACGTCATCATCGTGTCATTGACATGCTATATACGTCTAGGAGAACCACACGTTCCGGACTTGTACCGACGTCGGCGCATCGTCGGGGCTCTAGGACCACGGTATTTAATTCGTGCTTCATAAATCGAGGGTATTCATGCGGGGCCCGACGTTCGTAAGTCATGGCTCGCGGACCACCTTGTCGCGGCGCGGTAGAGCGTGGGTCCCAGGCGCTCCATGTGCCACGTTATCCCGGTACGACCTACCTGCCTTTCTTGTTCTTGCTCTTGTTCTCGCTCATGACCATCATCCGTACCCCGCCTCCTCCTCCCGCCTTTTCCCACTCGCGCTTATTCGCGCTCGCGGCGGACTTTGGTGCTCTCGCAGCGGGGCCCGACGCCGTGCGACGTCTCGTCCTTTGCTTTGACTACATTTGCCCGCCGCGAACAGTGCCGAACCTCGCGTAGACATTCAAACCTTTTCTCGTTACCCGGTCGCACAGGCACGATTATGATTTGTTGACCTGGACCACCGTGTCGGATCGCGGGCCACCGCTGGGATCCCGGCATCGAGGAATGGAAGCCGCGAATCTTTCCTTTCGTTGACCTTCGCGGCCGGCAGCGGCACGAGGGAGAGGGGGAGATGATTCCCCTCTCGCAATCACAGAAAGGCTGCGTGTGTAAAAGATATTTTTATTTTTATTTTATCGCTTTGCATTGCGTCGCGACGAATGCACGGTGCCATCATTCGCCATATTCATTAATTGTACGATTAATCAAAGTAATATAAAGAATTGACTTTTAATTGTTAAACCAATTTGCTCAATACAACGGTTTGATGTTATTGATACAATGTAAACAGAGCGATACTATTTTCATATAGAGAATATCTCAAAAAAAAATATCGCATAAAATGCAGTCGCATTATGTATCAGATGATGTTTTGCGTCATTTATAATTTATAGATTTCTTAGTGTATTAAAGAACTGCAATTGGAGTATACATATTTTTATAAACTGAATATTCGATAGGTTTCTTTGGTATATAAAGCGTATGAAGCGAAATGAGCGTAAGCATTACACCTGCAGTAGGATAGCTACCTTCGTAAAGATGTGCATAAGAAAAATCATTCTGCTGTAATTAGTAATATGTCGTGTGATTTTTAATTTGATCGCGTCGATGGAGTAATAATCATCGAATATTTTATTCTTGCGATAATATATAATCGGCACCTGATAATTCCGATAATAACCGTAATTAATGTAATTCGTATTTAATTATAATTATGCGCCGAATTAGGCTTGCGAATATACTTGGTCATTTCGGATAGTTATCGTTTCTGTTGCGCGAATGTTACCTATACTGTTTTTCAAAATATTTGCGGCCGGACGTAGCAGTGCACTTATCTCCAGTGACATATGAGATAATATTTCCGATGCTCTCCGCGTTGTGTAGATCCACACTCCAGGAAAAATGAGGAAAAACGCCTACACGAAATACACAGTTGGATAGGATAAAACGGACACTATTGCGGATATATTCGCGTAGTCGTTTTTATCCAACATGTTTTACGATTCCCATGACGTCCGCAAAAGAGAGAGAGAGAGAGAGAGAGAGAGAGAGAGAGAGAGAGAGAGAGAGAGAAAGCCGGAAAGTTTTGTCTCCCTCGCGCGTCTCCTGCGCGCATCTTCGTTCCCGTCCTCCCGGGGCCCAGACATCGGTTTTAGTGTGGTCACAGTGGCTACACACCCCGACGATAAACTCGGGGAATTCGCCACGCCGGTGCTGGCGACCCGTAGTGGCTCCCCCGACATGCTGCGCCGATGGAAAACCGAAGCAGAACCGTCGCGGTATTAACATGAGAACACCGTGACGAATCGATTCGGTGCACCATACTCCCTCGGATCTCTTTATTACGCGAAATTTCTTTTTTGCTCGCCTACGTACGCTCGCGTACGTCCGTGCGCGTTGAAAAGGCTCGCAGAACCATTGTGCGAATTACGGACAATAGTCGCGAAGTAAGCGTGGGAATTTTACGTTCGAAGACGATAATATGTTTGAGGATCCGATATTCCAATTAGTGATCAGCGCTCGGTTTTCCCCGTATTGATATCTCTTGGCTCATCTCTCTGTATTCAACCGTATATATATATATATTATATGTTTCATTGAACCGTAAGTTTCACACAGTTGAGGCTTATAAGCGTCACGACACGTCACATTGTCGTGGACCCGACACGCGATGATCATCGTCACCCATCGTCGAGAGCAAAAGAACCAGAACCGACCGGGGGTTGGAGGGAAGGGAGATGGCAAACCGGCGGTGAAGCGACCAGGGGAAATCGCGCGCTCGCGCGCGAGGACATCACGAAGCGGAACCCAAACGTCGGCCGGAAGTTGCCGGTCACGTGGCTTAGGCAACACGCAATTGTGTCCGGCATAATAAAGCACATCGGCTCTATCTGTCCGTGGAAACGCAACACGCTCTCTCCCAGGGCAATCCAGGAGCAACTCATTGATTTATGCTCTCCTGACAGATCTCTGTCATTCGTTCTCTCTCTCTCTCTCTCTCTTTCTCTCAATCTCCCTCGTCATATGTGTGTGTATGTGTTGAAACGTGGCTTCTATCGGACGTGGACCAACCCTCTCGATCATTTCGATAGAGCGTCATGTTAAAGAGATCGGACTAACCGAGAGCAGCTTCTTCCGGATGATGGGAATTATTGACTTTACCAGCCACAACTGATCTGTGGAAACAAAGGGGAAATTAATTGTTGAAAGTTAAACACGATAATAAATGATGCTAACTTAAAAGATATGCTTATGATAAAGAAAAGAATAATAGAATAAAATAATAAAAATGATTTTTCCATAAGCGAAAAATCAATCACAATCTCTGCGGGAAAATAAAATATCTAAATTATTATTTTATAATGATATAAATAGATAAAAGGAAAGATTCTTAAATTCGTTGTCGCAGCTTTCACGAAGCCGCGAAAGCGAGTCGCTATCGAAATACAAGATTAACTGCTTGTGTACCGGTGTTTAAATCCGCGGCAGGTTTTGCTCGGGGCGGTAATAAAGCACGGCTAGGTCGACGCGAGCGAGTGTTGCGCGAGTTCTGGAAACAAGCCGCGGCTCTCTCGGACAGCGTATTGCAGAATTACGTGAAACTTCCTGAGAGATGTTGGTGGTAACGACGTTGCAAATTACCCCACGCGAGACGCGTAGAAACGCGAAACCTCTTCGTTGAGAGGTCGAGCATTAGGCGCGATTACGAGCGTTGTTATGGAACTAAACGTTGTAATTGGAAAGCTGAAGAATAATAATAATACGGTCTGACAACGTGATGGATACTATTACGCTTTGTCAAAAGTTGGTAATCTTATAATCTTGCTCCGATAAAAGTGAATCTATTAAAGCGAAAGTAGATGCGAAGAAGGCAGTTTATATATTAATTCAAACGTTTCGGGAGAAATATATATGGATGTATAAATAATTCTCTTCTCTCTCTCTCTCTCTCTCTCTCTCAGAAGCTGGAGGCATTTGACAATTCGAGATACCCCGCGAGTTTGAAATGTTTCAAAATGCAAGAACTTCCCCATTCGCCATGTTGCACATTGTGCGTTAACCGCGCCGAAAGCTGCTCGCGATATTGACAGTTACGCGTTATTTGGACACGCCGGCGTGCACAGGCGCGTGTGCACGCATGTATCCAGCATTTGCATACATGATTATACGTCTAGAGTCGATCGAATTGCAGTTCGCGCGGCTGAAAGCGAGTCGAGCTGCATTTATATCTTTATATACCTGTCGCGTACACCGTTCGTACTTACGTGTCGGTCGTCGCGGATAATTTCTCAACGTTGTATTTGTGATCGAAATTACAAAGTGAGACATTTGCCGCGCACCTTCCCTGCGATCGCCTTTCGACCGAATTTCGATGTACTTTCGATACAGACACCGGATACATATTACTTATCGGCTAGCCGCGATATTTATACACGTCCAGTTTCTTTCGCTCGCGGCGCACAATATAATCCTGACCGCGATATTTTGCGACTTGCACAGTTTACTGGCGACAAATTGCAAATCCGGACCCCATAATAAATGTCTGTCGACGTATAAGAATATATTTTAATCGGATAATATTTTTTACGTTTTCTCGACTTGTCCATTTTTCTCATCGACATGCACACTACACGGGGTCGTAATAATCGCGCCGATTTTTCCAACCGACCGCAGCGATGCGTTCCGAGCAGAATCGGCGGGAATCTCACGGATGATTGTACGAAAAAAGGACGAGCGATTTGGCGATGGGGTCGGAGACGAACACCCCGTATCGTTATCCCCGAGGCAGTATTATTTGTTAGCAATTTTCCGAGCTGTCGGACGGCGCGACGCGCCGACGTGTGCGTATGCTGTCACCCCAACGCGGCGAGAGCCAGTCTCTTCCGATCTCGACGCGCGATCGTTATTGCGGTCATTGTCATTGTAATGCCGTCGAGAATAATGGATAATGCGAAAGTGGTGCGCGCGTGCCGGTATAACGCATCCCCGACGCAACTTGCCGACTCGTCATAGGCGCGCCGGCGAGCATTCGATATTACATCGGAATAAATCCCTGACTGCTGCATCCGCCGAGACAACGTAAAATCCTCCTATTCGTCGACGAAAAACAATATTTCTCACAGTTTTTTTTATTTATTCCTTATTGGAAGGAAATTATTAATTAGACTGTACCGCGCGATTAAATTGATGGAGATAAATTAATTTGGAAAGTATAATGACATGCAGCGTTGTAAAATTTGTTTAAGATTTAATGCTCTTAGAATAATACCGACCGATAATAGATTTCTTGATGAATATGGAATTGATTTCCTTGGCACAAAATATATGATTGGATTACGTTATTCAAGAAATGAGGCAAACAAGCGCTCGCGAAGAGGAATCAATGCCGCGGGATCAAAGAAAGAAAGGACTGTAAAATTCAGGAAGGAACATTAGGGAGAAAGGGTGGTGTCGGTTCGCCGATCCCCTTGGGTGCTGGCTCGAATTAGGGGTGAGCCAACGGGAAGAGCCGTGTTTATTGACACAGGAAGTGATTGCTGCGCCCATGGCGCGAGCGGGTCGAGGGGGGGGAGGGGAGGAAAGGGGGAAGCTCGCGCAACGGCATCGTGCCATACGACACGAGGGTAGAGGGAAGCGCCTCGGAAGGTTCGACCCTTGGTTGACGTATTTGCACCGTAATCCCATGATAAATTGCCAAAAGGCCGCGCCGGCACGAGCGGCATGGGATAAGCTCTATTAATTTTGCGTTATAAACTCGACTATCGCGCGCGCGCGCCGTGCTCGCATTATGGAAACATAAAGCTACCCCGATACATCCATTTATTGCTGATCGCGCAAACTCGTACGATCTTTAGTTTAATCGCCGATAAAAAGTCTGTAAAGCCGTGAAAAAATAATATAAAGTATTAATTATATTTTCAATATATATACATAATTTTGAGATTACATCAAGCTGCAAGATTTTAACAAATTTGACAAATTTGACATATCATCGAATGACAATCGTGCCAATAGTTTAGTCTCTCTGTGTAATTCTGTCGTAATATTTTATGTATTTACCGCGAGAGCAACTTGATTGCGAAAGCGGTGTTTATGGGACATTAAAATTTTTCTCGTTTCCATCAGCGAAATGTCTCACATCCCGCGAGAATATACAAGCGACGCCACGCTTCGTCCTTTCAAGGCGATAAATCATCGCGCGAGTTATAAACTCTATAGGAGGCATAGAATTAATTGCTCTTGCGCTATTTTGGTCGAGACCTCTACTGCCGTTGAGATTTATACCTTTTCGCTGTTACGGAAAACTGGTAGAAGGAAATAAAATTTTAATGCCAATGTAAGAGAAAGAGAGTTAGCATTTCTGCAGATTTATGAACATAAATCTAATAAAATAAATTTAAATCTATCTAAAGTAAATTTAACTAAAATTTATATGATGTGAATAATGTTATTCTATAGTAATTAAATCTGTCGCTGATTCCTGCGCGCTTACATCACTTTCTCATGTAACGTATCACCTGTCGAAGAAGAAAAGACTGTAAAACTCCGATGTTCCAACACGCGGTGCCGGTATGCGCAGATGAACGAGCAGATATGGTAGGTATTGATGATCTCACGGGTCTCGGAACGATCTATCGAGGCCGAAATCCGTCCGCGTGACGCTCTCTAGTCAACGGTCGAGACTCTTTTTAAGCCTGATACATCGACACAATTCCGATATATCAGATGGCGCAGCGCCTCCCTCCTTTATCTACCTTAATGCCGATTAATTTATCAAGGCCTAGTCGAGATAAGCGAATTGGCTTCCTCTGTTCGGGTCGCGCGATACCGTCGCGAGACGTTCGAACGACGGTGTTTGCACGGCTAAGGAGAAAAAAAAGAAAAAAAAGAAAAGAAATATGAAGAAAGACGATCGGTGGGACACACCGAGCAAAATGATTTCGTGTTTGGACACGAGAAAGACGTTCGCCAACGCTGTGCTTTGCATTTTGATCGAATAACGACGAGCATCGTGGCACAGGACACGCCGGACATTTGTCATTCTCACCACCGTGATCACTGATAAGCTCGGGCGAGACGAAATTTAAAAGGCATTCGAATGGTATTCGGTACATGTTTTTAAATAGAAAAACATATGTTCTTTGTTGCGCGTAACATATTGACGCGCTTTTACATTTAACGCTTATCACTTTCCATGTATATTTCAACAATTGGTACGCTGCATCTCTGAATCAATTTAATAACGTATTTTTTTTTACTCTCTTAAAAATCTAATATTATTAATTATACTGTAAAAGTACAGTAAACACATAAGAATTTCATAAATAATAAATTATTGATTATCTCGCGTGAATTATGTAATTCATAATTTTATTTGTTTTTTTTGCCACACATATTAGCGATTAATGTTGAAACGCGTTTTTAAGAAAGATTCAGATTCTAGAAAAGTTTCATTATACGTCACCGAACGTTTACAACGTTATTGCCGCCAATAAGCAAGACGTTGTTCGCCCATAGTTCTTAAAAGCGAGCGCTACGGATGCCTCATAAACGTCGCGACCGCATTTCCAGTTGATTTCTGCGTGCCGTTCCGTGGAAATGCTGATAATTATAATTGGCGCGAAAGCACGTAACGTGTTCGTGCTGCCGTCGCGCCGTCGTGAATCGGGAACTGTTGCACGCTACTGTGCGCGATCGAAGACAAAAAGGAATCTCCCCCTTCGTTCGCTTTTACTTCGAACTCGACGATTTGTATTAATGAAAGCGGAAAGAAAGCATTACGAAAAAAAATGTATGAGCGCAAAGGGATCGCGCAAATTAAATTGTATCTCCAAGGGATCGCCGGAAGTTTGTTTGTAGTCGGTGATTTCTTGTGTTTCTCGAAAGCCAATTATCTCACTTTATAATTAACAAATCGTTTTTATTTTTTTCCCGTGTGATTGAAATTTTTACAAATATCCAGATGCATGGAGTGCGTTTATTAAATATTTTGTTCAGTTACGACACTTATCTCTGATGAAGATTACAGTTAAACAGCATTCGTTTTGTCTTTTATAAATTGTTTTTTTCTATCTGATTCAAATCCCTTCCCGAATCGAGCGCCATTTCTCCCATTACTCTCGTCTCCCGCGTTTCACCTCTGTTAATACTTTATAATTAACAACTTTATCGCGATTAACTACTTTAACGCCGGTCCTGTTACATTACGTGCCGTTTTCGCGTGCGCGTCGCTTTACTTATATGACAGATAAGCGATCATGGAGTTGCACGCGCGAGAGGCTACTCCTTTTTCCGCGCGCACAAAAATGCATCCTTACGAGCTTCGAGGACACGTCGATTATATATCCTCGGGAGATAATATCCCTGTCGGAGCGTGCTGGACCGAAGGCAGGAATGCAGCTGGCCCGGGGACTTACATCTTTTTCCGCGGTTCGGCGCATAAATAAACGCCGTCGGACAGTTTCGGGGCCCGTTTTCAGGGGCCTCCGTCTCTAGGCGCCGCTCTTTTGTCTTAGCTAATAGAACACGCGTTCCTGCGCGTCCCTTTCGTAAAAATGCCCGAAATGTCCAGTCGTATAATGCTCGCTCGATCGGTCTTTCCTTCTGGATCCCGTTTCCCTTGCTTCTTGTCCTACTCTCGTCGCGCGATATATCGCTCTCCGTCTCTGTCTCTCTCTCTCTCTCTCTCTCCAGCTGTGTGCAACATATCCTTCTTCTTCTTTTTTTTTACCGTCATCTCTGCGTCTCGATTTCGTTCCGCCTGTCGATTTCCGCGATGAGTCGAAGAAATCGTCCGTGATCGCCTTAGTCGGCTATTAATTGCCCCAAGGCCACTCGGGAAGTGTCTGCGAAAGCAGGACGTTAATTAATTTATGAAAAAAGGAGACGAGAAGGCGTTGAAAAAAATACTCTTTTAACTCTCAATGCGCACCCGCGCGAGATTTTGCAAATTCATCTCCAATCACCGCGCGAATATAAATCAACCGCCGCGTCATGCCGGATATGTAAAGAAGAGTCATAAATGCGGCGGAATAAACGAGGAGAAGAGGGGAGGGACGGAGGAAGAAAAGGGACTCGAGTCGATGAAAAATTCGACGCTCCGCGTCTTGCCTCTAAAAAGCGAGAACGGTACCATCGATATTCCATCGATGCCCGATGAAACATCGTTCGAAGATCGAATCGTTAAAAGTCCCCTTTACAACGAATCCCTCTTTAATTAGTCAGTCTTGAAGGGAACTGACGCCGGCTAAGAATAAGAATCGGAATCCACGGCGGCGTTCACGCGGATTCCCGTTCTTAACGAGAGGTATGCAGCCAGTTAGAGGAGTGTACCTCTTCGCTGAGATTATTAATTTCTGTTCCCGTGGTCAAAACGGCTCTCCCAAGAGGCTCCGGATAGAATTGGATCGACGGCTCTTCTCCCCGAGAGTGCGACGGCGAGAGAGATAGCGTTAGGTCATTGCCGTAGGATAATGGACGCAGAGAGACGGAGAGAGAAAAAGGAGAAGAAAAAGAGAGAGAGAGAGAGAGAGAGAGAGAGAGACGAAGGAGGCCAAATAGGAAAAGAGGAGATGAGGACAAGATTCGGGGGGAAAGGAGAAATCCTGGCGCCACTCTTGGCATACCGCTCGCTCGCTCGCTCGCTTCGTTCGCTTCGGCATGGGCTCGGGATGTGATCTCTTCTCTCTCGCGCGCGCGTTCTCGTCCCGCATTTCGATCCCACACTGATACCGCCGGTCTCATCCGAGTGCGCCCAACTTATTGTCTTATTATTGGACCACCTAGAGAACGAAGCCAGCCCGATCGCTGTGCCGCGTCGCATCGCTCACTTTTCCCGCCGCCTCGAATCGACCATGATTCGCGAAAAAGGAGTGTACGTGAAGCGCAGATAGGTAGATGAAAGGATGGTTTATTAATTACATCGCCGATAAGTATAATGTGAAATAGCAAAGAAGGAAGAGTAAAATTAAAAATTCTCGTGTTTATTTGATTCGATCAATTTCGGCAATTTCATCAATGTAGAAAAAAAAAAAAAATAACAGCGTTGTCGGACATCTTTTTCAAGATGCGATAAACGATCGATCCAGCCTTCGATCGATGCTGCCCGACGACACGACATTTTGCGATCGATCGAATTCATCATTTTGGAGGCCGAACACAAGGCATGCCAAAGCCAGAATCCGCCACTTTTCGAAGATAAACCGCACGTCGTGCCGGCGGTATATCGAAGTCGCGGCGGAGATTCCCGGATGCCGATGTTACAGCCGGACGGCTGGAGAATAGTACAGATTCCACGACGTCCCGGAGAGAGGAGATTCGGTGATTTGCCGGTACGACACGATGGACACGCACCAGCGCTTGTAACGCGGGCTTGTAGCCGAAGCCCCGACCGCTCGTCGTGCCGATAAACACTTCAGTGCCTGTGGGATATCCGGACTGACAGTCGAAGTTACACGCTGATGAACTTGAAGAGGAAAAAGCTCAACTGGCTCTCTCGCTCACAGGAGAAAGAAATGCCGAGCAACAACTATGTTTCTCGTAATTCTTCGAGAACTCGAGTACTAGTGAACCTTATTTTTTCGATATTATTAAGCAGGAAAAGAAAGAAATATCGAATTGATATGAAAATATTTAAGGCGATATATTTAATAATTAGGACCTAAGATAATAACGCACAGTTTTCCACGTTGCATAATATTCAACAAATTAAACTACAACTACAACAATATTAATTGATCGTATAGTGAATTTTTTAAATTTAAAAATTTATAAAGATATTTTATATTATATATTATAGATGTTTTATTATATATAGTTAATATATTATTATATATAATATAGATATATTATAAAAATTGAAACATAGGTATACATATCAATTAAAACATATTAATTACAATTAATTATGTAAATTTAAAAAATTAAAACAAAATTAATGGCAAATATTACAAAAAATATAAACTTATATTCTTATTAGGCAATTAAATATTAATTTGCGGTTTACGTTTCTTTAAAAAAAAAAATGGTGTTATTCACATAATACAATAATTGTGTCATTAGACGTGCTAAGAGACGTTACAAAACAACATAACTCACAGTTTTATTGTCAGAGCCAGATGTGCCAATGGCTCGTATTTATTAGAAATAGAAACATCCGAATGGAACAACAGGGCAACAATAGTAATGGTCTGACCTGACCAGACGATCATTGACAGCAGGCGACGTTCCCGGGTCTGGTTTGGCGACACGTTAATGAGATTGAAACAAAAGAATCCTTCGATTTCGAAAGTTAAACCCCCCGTGGTGCGAGGAACTGTGGGGGGTTGGTGGCGCCATGAGCTGTCATCACGTGTCAAACGTTTGGCTATGATATCCAGGTAGATCCACCTTTGGTCGATTTTCGACCCAGCTACCATTTCCCTCAGACTGAATCTTGGCGTACCAAAAATTCTATCTGACATTCGACTGTTGTTTCTCCCAAGATTACGTGCTGAGATAAGCCCTTAATGTTCGCGTCCCGTTAAATCTCTACCCTTTTCCAAAATTATTTCTTCAAATGTTAATTATTTATCGCAATATTGTAAATTCAATGAATTTTATTTATGATAATTTTTTCGACAAAAATTTATTATTTAAATAAAATACTTTATATTTAAAAAGAAACTTGTACATTTTGCTAAAATTTTATCTCAACGCTTTTATTTTATCTTTTTATTTAACATTTTTTTCTAATATTTCGCCCGTAGATAGAAATGAGATTCGTCAATGAGCCGAGATGAGAGTGAAGTAAATTGACCTCGATAATCGTCTACAAGGTTGATACGCTTATATAGGGGTGATCAACGAAACGAGCACCGTTAGCGCCAGGGAGAAGAAAGATAAAGGCGCTAACTGCTACGAAAGCGACAGAGAAGGTTTTTACCGCGGCGAAGGGGGAAGAAGCGGGGTGAGGAGGGCAATGAAACACGCGTGGCGGCTACGTGTGGTTACGCCTACCCTGAAATCTACGAAAATTACCAAGTTTCCATGGTGCGTATCGTGCGTAAGAGCCATCGGTCGAACGCATGCGCCGCTTAGGCGATCTGGTTAAGACATCTACCGGGCGTCCCGCGGACCAGCAATTGTCCGTCGATCGGTCGCGTACGGGCCGGTCCAGCCCGGACAATACTTGCTCGACCACGTAGTATGCGCCGGACCACACACGCCGGCGCCGTAACCACACCGAAAGAAAGGGTGAACATACGAGCGGCGGCCGGTGTAAACGTATCTCAAACACCAGCCTACGTGGAAACGATAAATAAACTATAACTAACCGCCCTCCGCAAGCTGGTGACAGGTGAATAGGTCGAGTCCTCTTGTTAGCCTCGAAGAGAGAGCAGGTCTCTCCTCTCTCGAATGGTAAAGCGCCGATTTTCTCTCTTTCTCTCTCTATCTATTATCTTTCTCTTTCTTTCTCGATGATACTCTTAAACACCGAGCTTAGGTGCTCCGCCGTCGTTGCTGGTAGCGAGAGAAGTCGCTGGCTTCCTCTCGTCGTCGCCTTTACTCGTATAGGATATTGTGCACGAAAGTTCAGATATCGAAGAACAAAGGATATATATAAAAAGAGAAAAAAATGTATATTTATCTCTTTTTTTATTGCCAATATCGGCGCAATTAATTGGCGCGATCGTTCATTGTAGATTTTCGTACGCGGCGGAATGATGGTATGTTCCGGCAAGGAAAAAATCACATCTTTCGGCGTCTTGTTATTTTTAGCTCATGTGATTATCTTTTAAAACACATAAATTTCATTGGCATTTTTATTCTAATCCAGTATACTTTTGAGATAATAAATTTATTTCAATATTTATATTAGAATAGACCTTTAATAATAATCATAAAATATCATTATTACGTTATCATTATATCGTTATTATTACGTAACAACGAGTTTCATAAATTCAATTTTAGATCATCATATAAGTCTCTGATATATATTTTGCGTAACATTTATATCATATTTTGAGTTTATTCCACAATCTTTTTTATTATTAAGATAATAAATATTACTAATTATTAAGAGACATATTATTCGCAATAGTCATAAACAGAAATTATTTATCTCGTTATTATTACTCAACAGTAGCGAGTTTCGTAAACTTAACGCGAAGATTTGCGTCACGATATGGAGCAAACGAGGCGCCTGCGGGCAAAGAAGTTCCCTAAGAAGACCTAATTTTAAGCAAATTTAGTAGCCATTCTTCATGAAATTGGTTAAGCGTGTCGCTCGTCTACCTGGGCTTATAGGACCCGTCACGCCTATCCAATATTTCTCGACATTGTCGCGATACAACTCAGGTACAGTGCCATCATTGTCGACGGCACTCCGCCGTACCAATTGGATTAAACGTATCCATTACTATTGTCGCCCTAAACAGTTCTCCTACGAATCATATTCAATGTCGAGGCTTGTTATTCAGATTTCATCGAACGTCACTCATTTTTCACACAATGCCTCTCCTCGTTCAGATTATCCGCATAAATTTCCAAGGAGGAATTAGGCAATCTCAAACCGATCCAGACCGAGGCTCGCTCTTTTGATTTTCGCCGCTAGGAGAGGACATACAGGCGAAATGCCGCACGACGAAGGAGGACATCTCCTTTCTTTTCCGGCCTCTGTTTTCGAACTCGTCCGATTTCCGGCTCGTTGGAGCGCTGCGCCGGACGTTTTCGGAACGTCGAAACAAAACGACGAGCCTCTATCTGATCCGGCGCTCCGAAATTATTCGGCCTGCCATTCCCGAAAATTTCGCTGCATGGTCGACGCCGGCGAAATAAGGTCTTTGTTAAGGATTGAGAGAAAGTCTTGCGAAAACTCATGCATCGACTCACAAAGAATTATGACGAATAATGTTGCTTCGTTTTAACAATTTACATAAAAAAAAAAGAGTTTACATTATCTTATATAATCATATTTAATCATTAAATTACATTTTATTGTGTACGATTTTTAAATATTGTAATAAATTGTACGATTAATTATATTTGCCAGGAATTTATTATATAATACAGTTTTTATATAATTACCCTTATTCTCATATTCTTGCCTTGCTCAATCACTCGTTATAATTTTTTATAAGACATGTATGAATTTTTGCAAAATTTTGCATAATTATCCGAATCGAAATTTTTCTTCTTTTAATATCAATTTTTCAATCTAATTTATTTCGATATTTTAAACAACCATATCGCTCTTTTTTAAAATTTTTTTTAATCCACAGTTTTGCTGAAAGTTTTTTTTTCTAACTTGTTCATTTATCGCTTACTTGAAAAGTTTAATTTTTATATAAATGAAACCTATTTTCTCTAGACTTTATGAACGTGGACAAATAGAGAAAGTAAAAGAAAAATTTTGACTTGGATTTATAGAAATAAGATTGAAGAAATAATGCATCTTTCCGATACTAAGTTGCTTCTATCCGCTTTTTGAGCGCGTATTTTATCGCAAGATTCTCGATGCTTTTCGCGCAATATGTGTCAGCCATAAAGGAACATGAAAACGCGGTAGTGCGGCATAATCATTACGAATGAAAACGAGCAGGCGGATGAACAAAGGAGAGCGAGAGAGAGAGAAAGGATGCAGGAGATAAAGTTGGAAGACAGACGAAGGAAGGAGAAGCAGCCGGAGACATCAAAGAGGAACTACTGCTCACCGACGTCCAGGGAACTCTAAGAGTTCTCCGGGTGTGTAACATGCGCGTGTACGCGACCGGAGAGAAGGAGGAGAAATATCGCAACTTCAGAGAGCGTGCGATATTTAGGAGCGGAGGCCATGCGATTACGCGGGTCGTAGATTCACCTAGTCGAAAAGCGGCGCGGCGTTTTGACAAGTAAAAATAGAAACGCGTAAACCGGCCTTAAGCCGAGGGTGCACCGGGAGTGGTTCCTTTGTATGAGAGAAATTAGGCCTGAAACGCCGAGGAGAGAGAAACGCTCCGTATAATCGAGGGTATGTATAAATGTCTTTCTTTTCCATTCGGATCATCCGAGTTAAACAGATCCCTCTCTCGGTTGTGTACGCCGCTCGCTCGCTCGCTCGCTCTTCTCGAACGTCTCCTTTTCTTCCGTGTTTTTTTTTTTTTATTTTTTTTTATTATCAACCGTCCGCGAAATGGTTTCTAGGACTGTTAGGATCGGGCGCATGCTCCCTGTGTTTTCGTATTAGGTATCCTTCAATGTACTTCTCCGGTGTAGCGAGGCGTGCGGGATCAGCCGCCTGATCCGGGACCTCGTCGAAAGGATTCGACGGTTGGTTGCGGGTTCAGTTACGCGAGTTGTCTCTTAATTTGCCTCGCTCGAAATGCGTCGGAGAACGAAGTGCCGTTTCTATTACTTTCAACTATCTTGCACTTTGCACAAGACTCCCTTGATAAACTCGCAGTTTTTTGTAACAATGGACTTGAAAGCGATATGCGTAACATTGAGATTCAATTGCATAAACAATTAGACTTAAATAATATAAAGTTAGTGTTATATTCCTTTTCAAATTATTGTTTAAATTATTTTCTATCGTATTAACACACATATTGCATTTACGAAAAAAACAACAAGTTGATCTTAATCACGTGATTGTGACATAATACACAATATTTGTGGCTATTATGAGAGCTTCAAAATCAATGTTTCCGTAATAGAATTTTCAGTAAAAAATAATTAATATCCGCACATAATAAAATAGAGGAATAGCAATTTAATACACTTGTCTCGAATTTTTATCGAGCTATTTCCTGTGAATTGGAAATTGTAGCAAACTCGCATCGCGAATGCAACCTCATATCGGCGCGCAATAGCGATAATCAAAGACTCTACGAGAGAGCAAAGAGAGAGAGAGAGAGAGAGAGAGAGAGAGAGAGAGAGAGAGAGCCAGAAAGAGTAGTAACCATTATCGGCGGGACATAAAGAAGAACCAAAGATTCAACACGGGCAACGAATGAAATGCATGTCTTGTGCTTTTTACGTGGATCCCAGGCCGACGACATCTTCGGCGGGGGCCTCAAAAACGAGAAGAAAAGAGAAAGACGGAAGAGGGGAGAGCTGCGAGGGAAGGAAGAGAGACGGAAGATCCCAGATAGATGAAGCAGCAAAGGAGGTGGGAGGAGGCGATACTTTCGAAGGGCTGGAACACCCTGGAGATCCCAGATCGAGTTAAGATAATTGCTCGTTTGTTTAAACATTTGACCGACCGTCCGAGAACGCCCGCAGCTTTTTGCTCCCTTTTCGCCGTGTCACATGTACAAAAGTATACACCCACACGCACGCTCCTTCTCTCGCATCTCGTCTACCTTTACGCTGTTGGTCGTGCCGACAAATTCAGACTCTCATAACGCTTATTAGGGGCTTAAAAGATGCAAATCTCTTTATCCCGACACGTTGACTCGCACGGATAGATAATAAATATTTTTTTCGTATACATATATATTTCGCAGTACACACACTGCTCTCGTATTCTTTTTAAAAGTCTACATATATCAGAAAAATGGAGGATTATGTAAATGTGTAATAGAATTTTGTGAAATTTTTTTTCAAACTTTTTACGATATGCAAATGCTTTCCGAATCGCACGTTTCGCCGTTCATTCAAAAGTTACGGGATCAAAAATTGTTCGGATTATATTTTGTTATGGAGAACGCGTTCGTATGTACGAATTTGTAATGAAACGGCTGAAAGTGACAGAAACGTAGATGGGGGTTGTTTTCGTGCGTCGGAATAAAGTCGGTTGGATGCTTCCGGCGAGCTTTGCGGGTGACACCGTACGTAGCGACTACTCGCGAACTCTCGGCGTTGTTAAACACTCCCCTATCGTCTTATGATCGATAACAGTAACTCGTCAAATTGAGTTATATTAGACATATTATATCGGAAAAAGATTTTTTAATTTATTTGTATTACAAAAATCGTTATTAAATATTTTTGCAACTTTGAAATTTTACGAGCAATAGACACGGACGGTAGAACGTCAATTTCATATAAAATAATTCTTCTAGGAATAATTCTTCTGGAATTTTCTTAACTTGTTAAATATTTTTGAAAATCTATAAAGGATAAAATGATGTAAACAAACTCATTTCGTGGTACATTTAAACGACATAAATTTTGAGAGTGTCAAAAGTATTTAATTTTATTTATTGTCGTTATTTTCCGGTACAAAGATATTGTATCGACAAAAACGAGATAGAAATCGGACGGCCTTGCATGCTGCTATTTGTCTTTCAGTATCGAACGTCGATAATTATCTACGCCATAATGACTTTGGGATAAGCAGCGATCGATCGAAGTTGGACACAACATTATGTTTTACGGGATGATATGCCGGGGAAAAGCTGTTGAAACTGTCGCTGATGATATATATCAAAAACAAATATTTATAAACGAAAGGAAAATAAATCTATCTTAGACGTGCCGAGAATACGTTATTGATAATTGATAATCATTATTGCATTATCGTCGCACAAAGATGTCAGTCCACTTTGATAAAATAACGCATGCGAGCGGTTAAAGGTCAAGATTACGTCGAGTCTACATAGCACCAGTTTTCATCAACACATCCTCTCGTCATGCTTATTTCTCATCGCAATCTTTCTCGCGCGCGGAAAAATATCCGACGTAAAAAGTATAGCGCCGAATTATTACTCCTTCCGCGACGTCTCCTAGCGCCGAGTGTGTCCTCCACGCTCTGATAAGTCCCCTTCTCGACTTACGACCTCGACGTGGTCGCCGACAGGATTCCTCCCTCGCTCGCCCGTTCCTTGTAACTGCAGCCTCGTTCGCGACATTAAGGGGGGTGATAGATGACGAGAAAGGCGCCTCGGAGGGACGCCTAGCATCTTCCATTCCTTTACGAGGATCGGGGAGTGCTAGGGTCTGCTCCGACACATATAAACACGATAGGGAGAACGCGCCCCTCTCGAAGGGAACATTTTCATAGACACGCACATGGGCACGCATCGATCTTCACATGCCAAGAAAATTGTTGGTAGAAAGGAGAAAGAAGGGCAGTGGAAAGACCAAAACTCTGATCGCTTGGCAAATATCGCGAATAATCGTAAATCGGTAATGACTTTCTCCATCTGCAATGATATAACGTTCGATGTTTTGTGCTATGAACTATATTTTTATACATACATGTCATAATACTCATCGGACTCTTGTATCCCGTGTGTTAACTCGGACGACCGCGTATGCCGCTCGACAAAGACTTGAATAAAACTCGATCGCGTCACTGAACGACGCGATTATTTCAGCAATGGACAATGAACGGTGGCAGGCAGTTCCTTCCCCTTTTTTCATTGCGAGCGTACAGATACGAGAGGGGCGGAATGAACAACACTGGTACATAGTTACAGGCGTCCGGTAGTAACGCAGTTATGCGCCCGCGTGTATTTTATGCGCAACTCGTCATATATACGCGCGCGCGCGCGCGCAAACACACGTTAGTGCCGCGGGATCCTAGGAATGAGAGAGAGACGATATCTCTCACATAACCCGACGGCCGATTCAATAACGGCCGTGTCGCCCACAGGACAATGCGCCGGCATCGGATAGGTGCGCTTGGTCTGCCTCCAATTGTAAAGCTAGGTTGGGCCGGCCGCGTAATGTATAGCGCGATGTAACTTCGTACACGTTAGAGTACACGCGTGCACGTATTGTACCTCGCTATTTTGCCACACGCGCTTCGCCCGTGGGCGCGCGTTCATTTACGTTGTATCGATCGCAAACCTTTTTAAAGCGCATCGATTTTTCTCCTCTACTTTATCGAACGTTCGATTGATGAATCATCCGGATAATAATTCCTTAAAAAAAATAATTCCTTAAAAAAAAAAACTATGAAAAAAATTTAAGAATCATATATTTTTCTCTCTTTCTAATTTTTGGAGGATTGAATGACATCTCGAATAAATATCGAATAAAGCAGTTATTCTACTTGGCTTTAAGCATCATGCCGATCGTGTGCCGATTTGATCAGTTTCACGACATACGCATTATCCGATATGCGTATAGCCGACGCAAAAACTTTGCAAAACTCAAATCTATGGAAGTCGGGAGGATATTAACTTGCGCCCTGCGACTGCAGGGTGCATGACACGCAAAGGAACCGCGTATGGTCTATAGCTCGCGATCGTAAAAAAAAAGTACATCGAGAATCTTGAATTTTAAACTTTCCAAACCTAGCGAGAAGCTTGGAAAGTTCCACAAAGAACAGTCTATAAAAAGTCCATTTTATCGAGGGAAAACTTTTGTCTCTCTCAAACGCGGATTATTAGATGTTTATTTCAAACGTTTTATAATAAAATGATTATAACGTATATTATCGTATCGACATACATCGCATTTATATATCGCGACGACAATTGACTCAGCCTCCACTCGCGGTTTCACTTTAAACGATTACGTTCGACGTTAAAACAAATGTACGGGCAGGTCGTAATCGATACTCAACGGCTGCTTAAATCCGAACACGAAACCTCGGCTCTACATGTAAATACGACTCAGGAATAGCTTTTCACTCGAACGCTATCAAGCGCAGTCACGATACCCGTCTCACGAATTGTTCACCGCAGACAACCGAGCCATTTACTCGCAAGAGTACACTACTGCTTATACTTTAATACTCTAACGAAATATCGTTGCTTCAGATGATTTTGTTAGAACCGCGTTGGCAAAGTTGTAGACATCTTAAAAATCTGAATGTAAATTTATTACATTTATGTCGCATAAATTATGTAAAATATATAAATAATTTTTTTTCGATACGATAAAGGTATTTATTACGGATGAAGTCGATTCTTAAGAAAGAAAAGCTAGATATTATCTCGCTTGCATGTCTGTTGCCGATTCATTATTATCACGTCTCACGACGGCTAATCGGCCGCGATCGCGAACGTGTCCGCGTGGATTAACGGGGTGCTCTCGCTGTCGTTGCGCCTGTTATTGTTTAATATATAGCGGGAACGGGAGCACAGTATCATAAAGCGAGAAACGGCACGAGAATCGCACACGCGCGTATTATTTGTGTTTCAGTGGCTTACCTATGTATACTATAATGTTGTAATGTGCAGCCGTTTTGCATTACACAATGCAAAATGCACACGGTTACTTACATTGACTCGCGATTCGCGCCCTCCTACTCAACTAAGATTATCTCGATTGCAAATTCCTGCTCGATGAAAGTCGAGCGCGGAGAACCGAGATATGTACTTTGACTACTTTTTTGCCTTTCTTTTACATCGCGATGGAGGCCTTTCAAACAGAGACATGTCGTTTTATCGTTTCGTCGAGAAAAAATCAGATATGTATTCTAGCGAGCACGATGATAGACTCAATTATGACACGATCAATTCATATTGTGATAATTTGATTTAATGGCGTAAAGTTTTGTTGATTTTTTTTTTTTTTTAATTTTTACGACTCATGTCATATTAATGAAATTTTTATTCTCTACTCTAAAAAAACATATTGTAAAAATGTATCTTATAAAATAATTTTTGTGGCATGCAACACATTTTATTAACGACACACGCATCGTCAAGCGATCGATTTGTTAAGGCGGCTCGTGCGCTATAAAAATTCCGTTTCGCTGTGATAGAGGCAGTTGATGTTTTTGCTTTCGCCCTCCGCATTTTCTATCCTTTTCTTGTTTCTCATCCTCGATCAGTAGAGACGGTTCGTATTCGGCGGAAGTCGTACTTCGAAATCGCTTCCACGGAAGATTCTTTCGATCTCGAGGACGAATCCTACCGAGCGAATCAGGAGAATTATTCGAAACGACTGACAGCACGGCATGTAGAAATCACTATGTCGAGGCGATGCAATTTCGCAAGCACGTCAGACATAGACGGAATTCGTTTTACAATGCAGTCTTTGGCTTCAGGATTTCGAATGAATGTCCACCGTTCTGATATCTAAACGGCAAAGATGCCATTTTAATAAATGTATAAATCGAATATAAAAGGAGATATTGGAAAATTGATGATACAGAGAAGTCATAGAATATTTAATTTATAAATTTTATTTATGTGTAAAAAGATAGTCAAAACTAGTAAAAAACATCTGCTATTGCGCTAGAAAATTATTCAAATAATTTTAAATTAAAAATGTATGTACAATTTTTTTTATGTCCTATCTTTAAGTCTTTGTATTTTGCGTACAGTCTTTGATAATTGTTCACGTATCTAAAATGTATGGCCGAATTCGAAGCTCGATTCGTTTAACGATCGAAATCGTATATGAAAATTTCATATTCGTGTCCACTCGAGCCGTTCACCTTACAGACGATCACCTTCGTTCAATATCCAGTATCCAATAAGGCGTCGTATGTGCTGGAACGCACACTCACACGTAAGACACTCACACACTGGGAAAGAGCTTCTCGAAGCACACACTCGGAATCGTACGAGCCAGCCACCCCCGGGATGACCATCCTCCCCTGGGCACAACGTTTTGGGGCGTCTTTTGGCTGCCGAGCTCTACGCGTTCTCGCATACTCGCATACAACTGTACGCGCGCGCACACATACACGCGCAACACATACATATATTCTTACGTATATAAAGTGAGGTGGGAGGTAAGGGTCTGCGAGATGATGCGACGGTTAGGGGTTGCTGGTGTGTCCAGTCCACTCCAGTGGAGCCCAGGGCCAGACCGTTCGATCAATAGAGGGTAGAGGCTACACGTTTCTAGGAGGTGGACACCCTGCTCTCTGCCGCCCCTCGCATATGCCGTCGACGACGATCGTGCCGTCCATCCGATATCGCCGCCTCTCCTCGCGCTCTCGTCTCACGATTTTCTCGCCGATACCATTTTTATTTCGAGCATCATGGAACATCGTCTAAAATCTGATAGATCGAGAGCACTCTCCCTAGTAATATTTTCACAATAAAAAGGGCGAATTGCCTCCTTCTATCTTGGTAATGTTGTTCGTAGTTTTTCGAAAATGGAGGTAAGGCTCAGTAAGTCTCTGTCCGACGTTTTCCAAGATTGCAACAGTCAATGTGTCCGGCGTTAAATTGCGACGGCGATATAAATGACAACGAGGAATCCGCGTTGACGTCAATCAGACGGAGGAGTCAAGGTCGCCGATTGGCGGCCAATTGAAAATTACGAGGCGCTTCGCTCGCGGTTTCGTACTCGCCGAGTTTTGATCCAATTATCTTGTGTCCCTTGCGTCGGGATCGGCGTGCTACGCCATTGGTCTGCGTGGTCCAGAGACCGCCGGGCCGTTTGTTTTGTAAGTCTAATCGCAGAACGGGCTCTCCGGTGGTCCTCTTCGGTTCATTCCTCCATCTACCGCCGCAGCGATCTCTTCCCCTCGCGTCTTCTCCGTCCATCCTCCCACTCGCCGGCCCCTCGCGTCCCTCACTTCTTCGTTCCCTTCATGTCGGCGGCTGCCATTTTATTTTTAAAAAAACGACCGCCAAGCGCACTTTCGTTCGTTCGTTCGTTCTTTCGTTCTCGGTGCAACTGAGGAGTTCGATTCTCTTCTGTGTATGGTGGCGCCATGGCTAACGTTTCTAACCGTCAGCGAGAAAGAGAAAGAAAAAATAAACAGAGAAGATAGGAAAAGAGGGAGAGAGAGAGAGAGAGAGAGAGAGAGAGAGAGAGAGAGAGAGAGAGAGAGATAGGAGAAGAGAAGAGGAACCAAGACTCCCGTAGCTATGTTAGCCACAGAGAATATCGCGCTGGACGAGTCCCGGAAAATCCTATTCACATCCTCGCAACAGCATCATCATCACTGCGAGATCGATTTTGTTGATTCGTCGGCTTTCGGTTATGCGAAATTAATGCATTATTTAAAACAGCGAATGTGATTCGAAGATCAGAGAATGAGCGGATCATTTCTAGCTTTTCCATTTGGAATCGATTATCTCGCTCCATTTTTATCATTACACATTACTTTTATAATATTTTCATTGCTCGCGCGTGGGAAGGATATATGTCTCTTTCATCGAGGTACATATGACAATTGCTATAATAACACAAAACGTAGCCGTAGTAGCGCGAACGTAATCGTCCCGCTGAATTATTCCGGAGCTCCATTATTTTAGGGAGTATAGTCTATGGTTGCCGAGGTAGAAGGCCTTGCTAAGATCAAGACAATTTGTCTTTTTTTCTACACCCTTGAAGTAGTCATACACGGTGCCTCTAATGACATTGATTATCGTAAAATGATTAGATCACTTTTAGTCGTTAAGTATTCCTTTCTTTCATACATTATTCTACATTTGAATCTTTTAATTATTTTTCAGCTATTACTTATTTTATATTTGTTTACCATAATGTAATCATAATTTATCATAATGTTTATCATAATTTATAATATTAAATAGATTGTTATTATTTTATTGTTACAATTTATAATATTAATTATTATATTAATAATTATTAAGTTAACCGATTATTAAATATCGAAAATATCAGTGCGGTTCTAATTGTTTCGCTGGCACAATTATCTCTATTGACCTTGTTTTTTTCTTCGCGAACAATACGTGGGCAAAAATTTTAAATCATAATTTCAATAATACCGAGAGAGAATAACAACTTGAGGAAAGTACGAACTGTCGTGACTGCGTCTCGTAAGAGATGACACGGAGATTCCTCGGAGTGAAACTTCGCTCGTCCTATACACCTCCTTCGTCGAAGGATTCGCCGCGGTATTCCTCTCATCGCTTCTTCTCTCGAAGTATATATCTAGTGAGGTCTTGACCTTTGACCTCCGCATTGGCTTCCTCCATCTTCGCGAAGGATTGGAATTGAGATAAAAGAGAAGAGAAAATATCACAACGCGCAAAAAGATATGTGAAAGTAGATGATATAATAGTACTTATTTGATTTTCATAAATGTTTGGAAATAGAGACAACTGATAAAGAAACTTAAGACATTTTTAACGCATGTAAGATGCGTTAACAAATTCAAGATTGATAATATAAAGGGGAAAAACTTGATTGATCGTTTAACTTTAAATGACATTAACTTTAAATGACATTAGAATGAAAAACAGTCTCGCGCGAAAAAAAGCAATAAAATGGAAATGCTGTATTTGCACGTTTAGAGTTAGACGTTTTGTCGCGGAAATTTCTAATCCAAAAATATACAAAAAAAAAAAAAAAAATGCAAAAGCGAGGAAGAATGAATGCGCAAGAGAAACGCGAAAGAATATCAGCTACGAACGGCCGTCTCTTTTCCGTAGGACTGAAGTTCTCTCGGGGGAGTTTCAGGGCAGAGTCGTTCTATCCTGGCGCCAGGGCCAAGCGGGCCCTGGTAAAAGGGATAAATAAAGCAACGTGCGCGTGTTCGTGAGGCCAGAGTGTGCGTGCGCAGCTGTGGTCAGCGTGTATTAGAGGATTGACCGTAGGTGGCCTAGGGAGAGAGAGATGGCCACGAAAGCCATAATGATATTGGTTCTGGATCCGTAATCACTGTTATACGGGAATTAATAATCTCTGCGGTTTTCGTTTCGCGGACAAAGTCACGTGACCACGACCAAACTCATTTCCTCAAGGATGATTGAGACATCCGCGTTTCGACTTCTGCGAATATGCATCAATGGGTTGCACGAATTATGTTAATAGTAATATGTGCAATATTATAAATGATTGCAAAATACACGCTGCCCTTTACCTTCTTTACCTAAAGTGATATTAATTTTTTTAATTTCCTTAATAAATTATAATTAAAAGGTTGTGTGCGATTAGATTATTGAGAAAAGCGAAGTAGTTCGCTTCATCGAGATATTCGAATTTTTCAGAGTTTCTTAAATATTTTCGAGCATTTCATATACATATATGTATTATATTTTCTTTAGAAGGCGACGATATTATTTTTACAGATATTCTTTATAAAGAAGAGACAGTCTAATATCATTAATTATAGATCTAATAATTTAAATACTTTATATATATATATATATATATATATATGCATTTTACATCTTTGTTTTATATCTTTTATATCTTTAGTACTTTGTTCGTCGGTCAGGACAACTTAACCGAAGGGACGATGGAACATGAAAGAATTCCGGGCGTCGAGGGACGAAAGAGCGCCTTCTAGAATTCGTAGACCGGCATGAGAACCCGCGGAATGCTTTCACATAAAGACGCAACCCCATAAGACTTCATCCCCCTTTATACAGAACGTTCTCGCCCCCGAAGGAGCGCGAGCGCGAACGCTCTCTCGTGCTCGCTCGTATATGTGTGTATATATATATGTAGGTGTGAGCGGCCGTGTATGGGTTACTCTGGGATCGATGTTTCCTCCTTCATCCCCGGTATCGGGGTGTAGTTCGTGCGTAAAAACCAACCCCCACAAGATCTTGTCCCTTCGCTCTTCATGCCGCTCCACGTTCTCGTTTGCGTTTCTTTTTTTCTTGTATTCCGTCGCACGAGAAATCGACGTCCGTTTGTAACATTTGACGATAAACATTGTGATTTTTTTATCTTCCACGACCTTGGTTGATCTTTGTGAATTTATGCCTCATGTTACATTTCTTCAAGTTTTATACGCGGAAGTAAAGATATAGTGACCTAATTCTCTTCTCTCTCGACTAAACATACCGAAAAAAAATTTTATAAAATACAGAAAAATATTTATCAATTATTATAGTAACGCGATTTAAATAAACAGTAACATACACATATATATATTTTTTAGTGACTCTTGCAAATATTAAAAATAATCGCCAGTTCCGATTAAATCCGCTTGTTTTAATTTTTATCACGTGCGCAGCGAGAAATCGAATGCGATGTGTAAAAAAATGTAAAATTAAATTTAAATTATACTTTCATCCTCTCCGTTTCATATTTTCAACGTGGTATTGTTCGATACCGAGATCTCATTGAGCCAAGAACTTGGGCGAGCGGACGCTCGCCATCGTCGTTTTGCCATCTACGAATTCCGCGGAAAACCCTCGGGCGAAACCTCAACAAAAGTTTCACAGTCGAGGAGCCAGCGACAATAGGAAGAGCAGAACACGGGAACGATTTAGCGCTGAATGCGGATGTGACTAATTTTCTGGGTTGTCCACACAACCTACCGTTTAAATCTTCCCCCATCGGTGTCCAGAAAACGTTAGCCGACGCTTCAAGCAGCTCCGACCGTCATCAAATTAACGGAGCTTCGCGCCGTCTCATTTATCAGGCAGAACGTCTAGCAGAGTTTGTACAAAATAATCCAATTGCGCGTATAATTAAAAAAAAAAAATTAATATAATTTCAATGAAAAATTTTGAGCAACACGTATATAATTTAAGTATTAATGTAATTCTGAAATGTTACATGTATGGAGATTAAATCGTAAAGATATCTATCAGATTGAGCATCTTCTTTTCTGACATGTTACGTTTCTGACATATACTGACATGTACTGTGTAATATCAATGTCGGTGAAGAAGCGCTTGCCGGATGTTAAATACGAGCGAATCACTGGCTGCACGCCAATTAATACGGATCTAGTCTAAGGTTAATGAAATTCCCGGTGTCGATTTCCCGTGCTCTTTCCGACATTCTGAATTGCCAGTTCCGTGCTCTTTCCTGCTCCGAGAGTATGCGCGCGGTATAATGATACGAAGGTACGTCAACGGAGTAAAGCTGAATTAATGACAGACGTCGAAGAAGAGCCGTGGAAACACAGGCTACGGTTTCACAATGGCCGAGGTGCAGGTTATAATGCGAATGGCAGTTATGTATCGCGGTAGGAGTGCCCGGGATAATAAGGGGTTGTTGCCAGTAGCAGTGTTGCATGTGCGGAAAAGGGGGAGAGATTCTACGCGACACTACGCACGGCCCAGATACATATTCGCGTTGCGTGAACATATTTTTCGAATTAAAAATTATATTGTCGAGATAAATATAATCTTAAATAATTCAAAGCATGAGCAAATTTATCAAAACATGAAGGAAAATAATAAGTCATTAAAATAAAAAATTACATTGTCTAAGAGTCATAAAAGAAAAGATGGTAAATTTTTATTAATATCATTTTTTCTTGATATAATATTTTATATTTAAAAAAGTAAACATATTATTTTTTTCTGATGCCATTGAAAGAGAAAAATTCAGTAAACCTTGTTCATAGTCAAATTCTTTAATTCAAAGCGTAAAGAATTTACGTTAAATATACTCTTTTCGTATTTTAAAAGTAATCTCGCGAAAATTAAAATGTATTCCAGATTAATTCGACGAAAGTGGCACTGCAAAGTAATCCCGAAGACGCTTTTGTTTACATTCAGCGAGTATACTACTAGTTTGTAGCGGATAAATAAAGAAAATTTTCAGATGTCGAAAATAAAAGTACGTATTATACATACATATATAAAGTATTTAAAATTCAAGAAGATCATACACGATAAACTTTGCTACCAAGACTTTGCAAACTGGTGTCGAACGTATTACGCAAAAGTGATGAAACAAAAACGAAAAAGTTTAAATGACTCGCATTACTGTATCGATCATTGATGGCAATTAATGGCGCGAATTTACAGTGCCTCAAAAGCGTTGAAAGCGGATCGTGAACAATTATTTGAATGCGATTGAAATTTCACGTTTTCCGCGGTGGCGGTCGCGAGGAAATGTCGACTGACATTGTCAGAAATTTGATGCAATCCGCGGCCGCCGGCGTTCCGCGCGTGCCGTGTAATTTATAATTTTCATGAAATATTCACGCGTCGCTCGCGAATGCCGGTAAAACCGCAACACTCGCGGAACTTTACAAATCTCGCGACTCTGAATGCGCGTTCAAAAATCGCGTTCGTTCTCGTTCTATCGCGCCAGAGTTTTCGGGATTAATTAAATGTGATTGTGCAAAACTCAATTCTCACCTCGCTATTTACAATGTATATTTCGCTTTGAATATGTTCGACGATAGGAACACATAATGATCGATGGATTTGCGTGAATTCTATTGTTAAGCGTACTTTTTATACAAGAATATTTTTTTTTTACAAATATCTACAAATGTCCACTTCTGCAAGAAATACTTTTTTCACGATTTTTGCCATGGCGTTAATACTTTAATTCAGTTAAAATTAAGAAAATAAAATAAATTTAATAAAAATTTGAATTAAAAAATTTTAATACGTCAAACACTTAAGTAAGCTGGCAGATAAATAGAAATTAACAAGCGATGAAATAATGATAAATTTTGAATTCTAAAACTGTGACGATTGTTAATGATCGTTTCTCTGACGTCATATGATTGAGGTTTTTCTCATAATGTACATGGAGATTAATGAAATTATGATGCGAGGAGAAATCGCGCGGAAAGACATCAAAAAATAACTTTGGCATCGAAAAACGGAAAATTTAAAAATTGTAAACTTACGATTAGTCGGCGAATAAAATACTAAGGTAAATTTAATTAAGCGTTCTCGAAATTCTAATCGTTCTCGATGTGACGATCACACACAAAAGTTAATTCAAGTATCTCGGTGCGTGTGATAATCGCTCATGTCTATTAATTATAAATATTTACAAGATATAGATCGGCGCGGTTTGATGGCGCGACAATCGAGAGGTCGAGTTCGGACCGCTTTCGGGGTATACCGGGGTTCGGGGAGGTGCACGAGCGAATTTCCATTGGTGCTCACCTTAGGGGTGGTTTTTGGCCGAACTGGCCCGAAGAAAGGACCCCTTCGCACACGACGGCACAAAATGCTTCGCGCTAATACACGACGTACGGTTGCGTACGGATGCTAGAAAACCCACCCTCGGAAAAAAAACGCGCGTCGCTCATAATGGAAGCGAGCAAACCCCGCCTGTCCTCTCTATCCTCCCTCTGCCTTTCCGTGACCCCCCTTTTATACTGACGGCGGTGCACGCGTGTGCCATTGGGAATTTCCGAAATATATATCCCCGTGCGTCCTATTGTCAGGCGAAGAATGGCCGGAATTTCATAGTTTCCTCCATCTTTTCCTACGTTTTCACAAGCGACGCGAGGGGGAGATCGTGTTTCGAGCTCTCTCTTTAACGACGCGTTGTGCCCCTGTTCTATGTCCGGGCTCTTTCCTTCGTCAGTTTTCCCCGCTTCGCAAATCTCCGCTCCTCCCAGGTGTATCGAGGTAAGACGGAAATCGTGGAAAATCTCTCATGTAGTAAGGAAAAGGTCGTACAAGTGAAATTTTCTTCGCCGCGAGTGTTCCAAACAAGTTTGAGTGCGTGACGATATGAGTGGTTATTATATTTAGGTTCATCGTACTGTATATAATTTTGCATATTTCTGATACAATTCTTATATTTTTATTTATTCGATTTTTTCGTATATTTTTGATTGAACTTTTTGAAGAGATTATTATTATTATAAAATATCTTTTATATAAAAATATAATCCCCACATTAATACGTATTTATTCGACCAAGAATAAAAATAACGAACATGAAATATATTTATATTCTTAGCTATTAAACAGTTTGAGAAAGACACAATACTCGTCGCAATACGATAGTGACTTCAACCATTGGCGTTTTCTCTCACGGTATGTATAGCGATGGAATGCCTCGTACTGACAATACGCGCCGATTCGATTGGAGGAGAGGATCGCGAATGGAGACACTCTTTAATTTATTTAGATGCCGAGAGAGTGTACGTCCGCGTCGTTTTCCGATCGCGTAGGCTATAGATGAGTCTTTAGCCGTGTAGGTGGAAGGGGTTAAAGTGGGGTGAATCGCGAGCAAATGGACGGCAATCCTCGCTATGGAACGGCCAATGTGAATCGGCGAAACTTTGACAAACTTAAAAACTCGCAATTTGAAATCCGGCTCTATTTTTATGCGATAAAATATCTCTCTTCGTGTTGGTTTTAGCACGAAATGATTATAGGCGGCAGTAAGTAGAAAAATTTTTTTTCGTTCACATGCTAAAGGATATAAAACGGGCACAAAAACCTTGCCCTAACAACCGCCTATAATTTTGAACTACGTATAATAAAAGTTGTGCCAGTACAACGAATGACTTTGTGACTAAGAAATTACTGAGTAAAACTTTTAGAATAATATTTAAATTATTGTCTTTAGAGAGAGTTATCCTATATGCGGATAAGCGCGCGCATTAATAAGGAATATCAGAACTCTGTGGGTATGTGTGTGATGAAGCATTTGAATTTAATCATCACGAGGATATTTGTCGAAAATATCGAAAAATTTTAGCTATTCGAATTATTTTATATTTACAAAATATAAATTTTTTCTCCAGCATAGTGTTATTCGTTACTATTATAGTTATCATTGTATCCGAGCAAACAGCTATGCGTATTTTGTGATCCGCAAAATTTCGAGGAATTTCGCGCTAAAATTTCACTCTGGATGCGAGCAATTCGACGATCAACCAAATCGTCCGTCGATTCATCGCTTATGAAGTTTAATCGTTCGAATGAACGGTTGAAATTGTCGCGCAATGTCCTCATTCGCTCGTGCAAATTCCGTGACTTAAACTAGAACAGGTCTATAACTAAACAATGTGTTCTGCAAACTGTTGGCCGGCAAGCAAGCGAGCAAGTTCGACAAGCCGCTATACCGCATGACGTTTCCTTTTCGCGTATTTTCGATTCGACTCAAGCTTCTTTTTATTCTACTTTTCTTCCTCAAGCTTCGTATCGTACATATCTGTCGATCATTGCGTTAACAAAGAAATCGTGTGGGTCGTACAGTCGTGTTTCAAAGTTTTTCATTTCTTTTTTTTCTTTCGAGTATATGCACACCTATAATAAGATTACTCCCGGTTCCATTCAAAAAAAATATCTCATGCGGGTATATTTAAATATTAGCTTGTCATCGCATCATTTAGAATTTATCGTAAGAGTAAAATTTACTCTTTACAGTCATTACACATTAAAAAAATTTTTCCTTTCTACGACTTTATTTTCAAAGACAATTAGAACTTTACAACAACAATTAAAATTATAAATATCCGCTAGTGCGTCGAGGAAAATAACAGATGCCCCAATGACTTCCGGTACGCCGTAGAAACTGGTATTAATGTTACGTATACACATGTCCTTCGTGGGAAGGTCTTGGCAGATCAATTAAATTTTCACGATGGAGGAGAGACGCGTCATTACGGCGCGACATACCACGATAAAAGAGGCCGAGACGGGCTAGGCCGCTGCTACGTGCGATATTGAATTATCGATGAGTGTCATGTGTTTGGATATTCATGTGTTAGTGGCAAACGGCAACATTACATCGCTGAACGAACGAACGAACGAATTCCCTCATATTGCTCTGTCACGTTCAGCGCCGCCCAATGGCCATTTTTCACAGACAGGCTTGGGTAAATATTTTGCGAGATCCTTGGCGCAGATTCATTCGTGTTGTGACATCTCAGGTGATACCGTGATAGACTGCTTGAAAAATAAGAAATATGTGTGATCAAAAATGTTAATTACTAACGAATAAAGTTTAATTATACCTTGTAAATCTTTTATACTACACTTTAAGGCATATGACTAACGCACACGTTGCTTATTCATTATTAACATATATAAAATTATCAACGCGATGCATATAATCTTTTATGTCACAAAAACAATCATATTTCTCGTCAATGAACTTCTTTTATATTCAACCAAAGGTCCTTCATGGTTCGTCCAACGGCCGAATGAAGCTCACAGACGTCAAATCGCGCCGTGGCGATTTAAGAGACCGCGGCGTAATCCGATCTGAGAAATCTATGTCGATAGGGTAATAATTAGGCTGCTTAAAAACGCAGAAGAAGAAATAAGCAAGAGGGAGTTCTCGTATACAGAAAGCGGCGCCGCCGCCTCTGTCTTCTCGAGTCTTCTCTTCCTTTCTTTTCTCGCGCGCTGCCAAAAAGAGGGTCCGAGGGGACGACGAGAGGACAGTTGTCGGTACCGCGTTTACCCTTTCATCCCTTTCGAAAACGCGTACCGCCGTGAATAGCTCAACTAGAGATCCGGGAGAGAGCGGCAGTCTCTGGAGCGTCCTCCTTCTCTTCCTCCTCCTACTCTGTGTACTTTCTGAGGCGCACGAGAGGCGCACACATTCTCTCCTCGTCGGAAAAAGAAAGACGAAAGAAAGAAAAAAAAGAAAAAAAGAAAAAAAAACAATCCAGCGACGCTGCAATCGTACGCGTGCATCGTTCTCGTCACCGCCGCCGTCATCGTCATCGTCGTCGTCGTCGGCTATAGTTTGACGTTCCTGTGAACTGCACTTTGGGCTTCTATCCGGGTGTAAGGAGAAGAGTCGAGGGGAGGACCTCCCTCTTTCTCTCTCTCTTTCTCTCTCGCTCTCTTGCCGATATAATGGCGGCTTCGACACAAGGCCCCAAAAGAAACCCATAGATATCACATTGCGGGACTGACGGGACAAAACAGCTCGGGCTCCGAGACAACGAGCGAGCCGGGCATTGGCGGGGGAGGGAATTCTTCGGCGATCCGTCGCGAGTTTCGTAGACCAGAGAGCGAGAAGAGAGGCGAAGAGACGGACGAAAGAGAAAAGAACGACAGATCTGACGATACTCTGCGTATGAGAGCGGCGGAAAGATGAAGGCTGAAGAGATGAAACGATGATGCAAGCGGCATTTTCACGCATTGTCTCGCTCGCGCATCTGATGAATCCTTCACGCGTGCCAATCTGTCAATAAACGATCACTATTTCTTCGGATTATTCAGGGCGAAATTGAGAGAATCAATATTGTTCTCTTTCAGGGACAAGAAATGATATTTTTATAAGCATCAAATCGTGATTATTTCAGATTAACCAGGCAATATATTCGTGTAATGCATTTTTTCATCTTTTTATTATCAAATATTCCGTGAAACGTCCACGACTAACTTTGATCGTACAAAGAAGACGTACAAAGAGAACTGTTGATAAACATTGGAAAGTTTTATTTGTCAACACGCGGGGAGAGCAACTCTATGTGTCACTCGTAGTCGCGATCGATCGCGCGTAGAAGGATCGCACGCGTCGCGATGTTTCCTTCATAAATATCGGCTTATTATTTTCTTCAATAATGAATCGATGTTTCCACGACGGATCTCTCGGCAACAAAATTATCCCGCCGTTTCCCCGATACGTGCACCGGACAAAACGCGCGACGACAGTACCGAGATAGTACCGAAGGGTGAATAACAAAGTTGTCGCCGTAAAACTATAGCTTTCTTGCATAGGTAATCAGTTTCTAAATAAAAGTCAAATCGATAAAATAACAATCGTGTGTATTCTTCGTGTGCGGTGTTGACATCTCTTCGAATTTGAATGACGACACGTAAGTGGAGGACGATCGCGTACATCGAACTTTTTTCTATACATGATGGATATTAGAGCAATGAAATGTCCAAGAGAAATTACGTTTTCACATACATGATAATCTTTTAAAAAAATTAAGATTTTGATATAAAAAAAAAAAAACTTTTGATAGAGATGTCACATTTATCAATTAATTATACTAAAATTGTTTAAGTAATTTATAATAAATCTAAAATATTCTCTTTTAAATGGAATTAATATATTATCATTGATAAATAATGATTTCAGTTATAAGTCACTGCGCCAAAAAGTGAGATCTCATTAAAAAAATTAATTAGTAATATATATTCAATCCGTATTTTAAAATAAATTTTATATAAAATATTATATATAAGATTAATTCAACAATATTTCAAAGAAATATCTCTCAGTTTATAACCAAGAATCCATAACTTTTGTTTATGTGAGGCGGAAAATATAAAATAGTGTGCTTTTATTGCTGTAATTAGTAATATTTTCAAATTCAGTTTAAGAGAATAATTTATAACACACGCAAAATCTGCAAGCTGATATAATAGCTTTAATTATCCTTTTGGATTATGTAATCCAATCTAATTATGATATAATTCAAAAGAATTTTAATATTAATATATCATTATTTGCTTTCGTTACGTTTTGTTGCGACTAGCGTTCATATTCAATCGATATATTATTTCTAGATACACTGATACTCTAAAGCTCACATCTATTTTAAGATCTCAAGCTAGTAATACTTAATGACATACATATCGTCGTAGATGCTCGCATCGTTGCTTTTATTGTCAACCAAAGTCCTCAAGTGTCACAATCGTAACTCTTACGCAGGTTAAACATCATAATCTCTTTTCGTGATATTCTTTTTTTTTTTTACATTATGAGCAGTTGCAAAATTATGTAAAAATTTCGTAATCGCTAATTTTTTCTTTACAATTTAGTTGTAATAATTAATTAAAGTAAATCAGAAGAAAGTCAGAGCTCGTGAATTTATAGATAGTCAAAGTTAATTCTAAGTTACTGCTTAAGAAAGCATGAATTATCTTGGAATAGAATTAATTCGGTGATAATATAAATTGACGTAGACGTTATGCACGCTCTTACCAGAATAGAGGGTATATCTAATTGGTTGATTTAAATAGTTACTTGGACGATGAGTTAAATGGGTTTCATTGCGCGGCAGTACACCTACGGCGAATTCAATCAACTGCATGCCCGATAATTCAATCAGTGGCGCGCGAAGTTGACTCTCGGAAACACAATCGAGTCTCCGTGTTATCGCAAGTGAATTTCGAGTAGAACAATCGTCGCTCGCAGCTACGTGGGTCGCGAATCGATAATTCGTTGCCGAGATCCGGCGACGGTTACGCAACATCTGTTGTGTTAATTTCACTGCAATCTATTGGATATATCTTGAGCCGCACGAGGCGAGTATTAATTATCTAATTACAGCGAGGCTCCGAGGTATGTGCTCGATTAGCAAAGGGATAGTCGCGTTTATCTATTCGTTACGCTTTCGCATTTCTATCCAAGTGCGATAATGATTTCATTATCTATTTAAGAAATTGTTTACGCGCGGTCTTTGTTTTTTTTTTTTTTACGGTCAAGTCTTTCAAATTATACATTTAAAAATTTTTGTAAACTCTAATTAAATTCAAAACGCTTGCTTAAATTCTTCAAAAAATTTCAAATGTCATTCAGGTAAATACTCACTCAAGGGATCTTGATCCACTTCAGTTTAGCTCCGTGCCGCAGAATCGAGGTATTGCGAGGTCTGAAAATCGCATTACGAAGAAAATGAATGTTCTCGAACGAAGAGACGCGAGCCTCCCTGCAAAGCGGAACGAGGCCTATTGTGGATTCTCGTTTACCAAAACTATCAATTGATGCCGGGGCACAAACACGGGGGTAACGCGCGCGATATGTAACACACACTCGCGCAGCTGCACCCTCTAACACCGAAATCCAAACAGAGCGTATATATCTTCTTGCCCCCGTCCATCTGTCGTTGTGTAACGGAACACCGGCTAATAGTATTAGAAATATATATATATATCTCGGACTAAACTACCCCTGTCAAACCACTCGATCGAGAACCACCCTCCTGCTTTTGGCTTTCCCGTTCTTCTACAGATCGCTACGGTCGCTACGGATTACGTTGGTAAACGTCGGGGTTCGTCCAACGAGTCCTGATCTCTAGCTTCTTCCACCCCAAAATCTGCTAAACATGTCGATGGATCGACGATATCCTATCGAGAGCTCGACACTCGTCACCCTCGATTTTTTATTCAGGTCTATCGACGTATTTGTCGTCACGTGTTAACAAAATGACTGTATATCTATGTACCATTATTTTGATTTAATTCATACGCGTTCCAATTGCGTGTTATTAACGCTACAATAATATAGACCATCACGTACTCACTTTCGCGGAGTCAGAGGTGCGGAATAAATTTTAATTTTTAATTCTGGATAAATTTAAAGCATGCTAATAGCTATAAATATTATATCCTAGATAATATTATTCAAATAAATTAAAGAGAGTGCCGATTTTACATCGACTGTTCTAATAAAGTTTATACATGAATATTTTCGTCCATTGCAAAGTCGATGAGCTGTTATCGGGATTAAGAAATGTAACGTGTAATTGGCATCCCTTCTTTTTGCTTTTTGCCACATATCGGCGATATCGGACAGGTCGGAGAATTCGAAAATCGTGACGGCGAGCGCGCTTCGGCGCGGACAGGCGCCGTAAAGACGGCGGATGCCAGTTTTTGTTTGCTTGTTTGTTGTTTGTTCCGGGCGGTTTCGTTGCCGCGTCGGTTAGGTACTTGACTCTCTTCTCGCGCTCCCGCGCGTTTTCTCTCAACCGCCAATGATCTCCCTCTCTGTCTTTATTTTTCTCTCATTCTATTATCCGCTCCTTATCTCTCCCTCCCTCTTCGTTTCTCCTCTCCGCAATCGATCCGTGCAAATTTACACGCCCGTGGGGCGTTGGAATGACGTCGGGAATTTTCATTGTCTTTCCACACTCTCTTCAACTATCACCGATACCATCACCATGTCGTTGTCTCTTTCGCGTCCTTTCTCCTGCTCTCGTCGACGACGATCGCCCGAAGCGACGCGGCTTCGCCACGGGCGAGGACAAAACGGAATGCTTGCCTTCCGATTGTTTTATCCGATTTATTGTTACGGAATCGCGGGTAATCCCGTCCTATTAAAATGTTTAATTGGTTTGTCGTTGTTCTCTTGGAGTCTGTCGTATCAGATTCTTGGAGGAAAAGCTGCCGTTCAAAGAGAATGACGATACGCACCGTTCACGCTCGCGACTTCGATGCACAAGATTACTGGCAATCAACCGTATCACGCAACCTTCATTAGTGTCTTCGTTGATTCTTCAGCGTAAACGAGTCACTCAAAGTGAGATCAGTAATTGTGCATTCGATGGTGGAAAAAAATCGCAATCCTATGGCTACTTGAAAATCCGTTTCTTCCAACTGAGCTTTTTACACACACACTTGTCTCTCATCATAGTAATTTTATACTTATATAAATGTTTTATTCAAAGAGTGATACATATACATATCTCAAAAAAATAAATTGATTCTTAAATATTATACGCGAGCCTATGAATGGTGCTTCGTGAATAATTTAAGATGCAGATAGATTATAGCATATATCTCTATATGGCATTGTCTAAAATCTAAGTCCCCTGGAAAACGGCAAAGGAAACACGCGTGGTAAGATATGACAAGTAGAGAAAGAAATAAAAACACGAAGCCGCGCTGTAAGAGCGCGAAATTGGCCGCGGTGTCTTCTTGCCGCGCAGAAGCAAGCTACGACTTGATGAGTTTGGCGTTAAATTCAGCCGTCAGAGCTTCCACCCTGCCCCCGTCTTCGTCACCCTCGCGCGAATTACTCGCGAAGAGAGCGAACCGACGACGAGTCGTCACGCACATGCTGCAACGATCTTTCGCGTTCAAAAGCTTTGTTTATGGACCGAGAAGATTTATAGGCTGCGCACCGATATACATATAGCGGGTCGGTATGCTCTATCTGTCTGGAATCTCTGTGCGCGAAACGTCAAGGAGGGAAATTCATCTTGCCGTATCCAGTTTGTCGAATCGCTCTTTAGCGAAATAAAAGGCGCCGTGGAACACGGTATCCGGTTGTAGGAGATAATTTAAGGCGGAGATAAGAGGCTCGAGTTATATGATTTCTCCGCGTTAGCACGGAACAAGTTTTAAATCATGGGATAGGATAAATAATTATATATTTTATGTATACATAAGAATAAATTAAACATAAAATTTACATTTGTAATCACACATAAATATGGATCTTGTAGTTGCGTCGTTATTATCTGCCGCAAAAGATATTAAATGGATATCTATAATGTTGAATTATAATACTCAAACAATACTTGTGTGTGTGTGTGTTTATGTATTTGCTGCATTTAAATGTTCTTAAATTCGCGCGTCTGTTCAACCTTGTACTCGAAATTTCAAAGTCGATGTATTTTTTCTCACATGCGAATTCTAATGGCTTGTCTCTCGTATGCAGCCTGCCGGTTTCCAGAATTTCGCAGCCACTGTGGTTAACTAATGCGACTACGCGTATGCAATGGTTTACCGCATCAGGTGGGGGTGGGAAAGGAGATAGAACAAATGGTCTATATCGGTGCGATGTGCTCGCAAACAGTGTGTGTGTGTGTGTGTGCGTGTGTGTATGTATGTATGTGTGGTTGGTAGGCATCATTAATTATATGCGAGTTATTGGCACTATCAACGGTAGCGTTTCAAAGACCGGATGCACTACATACGCGCACTGTCCACTTCCTGTGGGCGGAATAGAACGTGATCGAAGACATAATTTGGCAGCAACATTATCGCTCAGAGCGAAAAGTTTATTTCATTTTAATGAAACATATTTTTGGAAACAATATGTTATATATAACGATGGATACATTTGTGGCTTAGGTTGTAGAAACTCGTTGCGCAATATTTTTATTCCTATTAAAATGCGATAATTCTATGCGATTGTTTTTTATATATTTTGATATATCTTTCACACACGTTTAAGCGTTTCTCACGAGTATACCTTATCTCTAGATACATAAGTAATTATTTCTACAAATATAAATTTTTCTGAGTTACATTTCACTACATTAAACATTATTTTAAATGGAAAAGTATTTATTTATCATCTCCCAAGTTTATGCAACTCTAGACAAGTCTGTGTTTTATTTTATTACAGAACAATTCCATAAAACCACATATTATACTTTTACTGTATACTTTTGTGGCATATGAAAATTTCACAATGAAATATGTGTACATGTATAAGATAGAAGATTTATTTAATGCAGATAGTGATTTCTTTTTTTTCCTTCTTGTATCTCGATTAATTGTTTCTCGACTGTTATTTCACCAACGATCGAAACAATATAATCCAATGTTAGATTATCGTTTCCAATCTAACACTAGAAGCGATTTAATCATAAAAATCAAAATCAAAGAATAAAATTTTTAATCAAATTTAAACAGACGCAGCAAGTTGTGTAAATATATTACAACATTTTATACTTCACTCTTATTGAACTGCACACTATTCTCCGGATCAGAAAATCAACTGTATTTTGGTATTAATCTTTCTCTCTCTCTCTCTCTCTCTCTCTCTCTCTCTCTATCTTTGTTTAAAACCAAAATCTTTATACAATAGGTTTTAACCGTTTCGTGATATCCCGCGCGACGCAATCATCCTGCGGAGTCTAAGTCGCGATGCTGTGGGACTCGATGTAATTGCCTGACAGAATCCGCGATCCACACCGCGGCTGCGTTTCCGGAAGCGATATAGGCGCGGCATAAGGAACGATGTGCGCAGAGTTTGCTCGCGTAAAACCCATCAACCGCAATCTTCACGTCGCGCTCAACCGACAAGACTATCGTATCGAAAAAAAAAAAAACTTATGCGCCGTATATGCCACTGGACCGAAGAGCGCGCGCGCGCGCGCGCTCACAAAGCTCGTCTCGTTTATATATGTGTTTTGTCTTTCGTCTTGCTCTGATCGTGGTCGCGGGATGAATGCCGCGCGAATATCCGTCCTCGTCTCGCGGACCCCCTCTTCTCGCTCGTTCCCCACGCCGTACCGGCGCGATTCCGCGCATTTCACGTTGAGAACTGTTCCACCACCCTCGTACGAATGCGTCGGCGGAGGGGTGAGCTTGGGATACGTAGGCGGTGTCAGATCGAGCTACGCCCAAACGAGTTGCCCCTTTACCAGCCCGGTGCGCTCGTCAAATGTTTTTCGTCGCGGATTATGACGCGGTCTGCGCGATTATGACCACCTCTCTCTTTCTCTCGCCCGCGTCGTCGCTTTCTATCTATCTTGCGATTATTTCGCCCTCCTCCCCCCCCCTCCCAATCTTCCTCACCCCCCCACCACTCCTCCCGCTGTCCTGCGCCGGTTTCGCGTACCCTGGCGTTTTCCGCTCGGTGGCTGTGGATTTTTTTCCTTCTCTCTGTCTCTTTTTCCGTCTCGCACCGCTATCTTCTCCCTGCCGACGAGGACAAACTTTGCTCTTGCCTCAGCCGCTCGCGACGACGTCGTCTCGGACACGCCAGGAGGCGACCAAGCTCGTTTCTCTTTCTCGCTACGGGTTTCTCGCGATATATATATGTGCACCCGTGGGATTTTCGGATTCTCCTTCTCTCGCCTTCTGCTTTATATCTCTTCCTTTATTTCGTTTCCTTTACGTTCGACTGCCTCTATCGGATAGCTAACATATAGTGGCATCGATCGCCGCCGATACGTTTTTCTCAGGTTGGTCAAGGAACGAGAGAGGGAGAGAGAGAGAAGAGTAGAAAGGGTTATCCATGACGAGTATTCCCCCGACAATTTAGCAAAATGGAAACGAATGGAGGCTGCAATAAGGTGAAGGCATGAGAAATAGCCTATCAGTTGTACAGGTTGTATCGATGATTGTTGCATGAATAATTCAACCATTAAAGTCTTTTGCTCCAGACGATATTAAAATCTTAAACTTAAATATACACACAAACTAAATAAAATTTACTATATAGATATATATGTATATGTATGTATGCATATATTACATATATGTATATTACAAAGTTAAAAATTAATTGAGAAAAAAAAATAAATTCAATTAATTCTTTCTCTCTCTATCTCTATAAAATCAAAAAGCTACATATTACGATTCATAATTTGGTATCGTGATTTAAAGTTTAAAACGAGATCGAGATAAAAATCGAAAAATCTCAAGCGCTTTTCTCTTATGACGTAAATCAGAGAAATTGAGTTTACAAAAAAAAAAGATACAGCAGCACAAGGTGCACGTTGCCAATAATTCACCGCAGAAGCAGTAAATAATGAAGCAACATGTCCCGCCCCTTTATTCCAGACGTTTAATTCTCTCGTTCCTCTTTCCATATAATTACGATTAAACCGGATCATAGCCCGGCAGAGAGAGAGAGACTGAATTTCGCTCGCGGCCAACAAAAGAACGAGTCTGATCGACGGGTATCAACGTGACGCTCGCTCTTTACGACGCTCCCGAATAATGTGATTCTGGGTATATAATTCCAGTCCAGTAGAAAAGCACTCTCGCGGATTTGGCAACACTGTGATGCTCTGGGCGTCTCAGCAACACTCCACGGCGCGAAGGACGAGCGTCGCGAACGTTTCACGGCGGAGAAAAAGCGGGAGAGAAATTTCGCTTGGGAGGAAAGGGTGAGGGGCGGCACCAGCGAGAGATGAGATGAGAGGGAGCGCGGCTACGTGGACGACGGCAACGGCGAGCATAAGAGGGGAACTCGGCTCGATCACGTGATCGTCGCGGTGGCGATCGCAGCAACGGTAGGGACATCGGGAGGGTGTGGCTATCGCCTTTCCCCTCCGTCCGTCACTGCCACCGCCGCCTTCGTGTTCGACACGAGACTGCAGCACGTGAGCGCGAGCGACAAGGATGAAGCGCGAGATGAGCAGGACGAGAGGGGGAGGGTGAGATTCGTGACGCTGTTCCGTGCGAATTTTGGCACGGCTCTCGAAAACTTCTCACTCTCGCGGCATTTCGCGGAAAACTCGCTGAATTCTCGACGTAGCCAATTGCATTGCGTTACAGCGATGATAAAGTACACTCGTTGCGAAAAAAAAAAAAGAGGAACGAGGTGTATATATTTTCAAGTGTGAATCTTTCGAACTCTCGCATTCGTAGAAATGAATTATGTAACTTTGTACATTCTCATTCGCGTTCGGACAAAAATTTTTACAGCTTATTGGCTGGAGTTTCAAAATACGATAAATAGATAAACGACAGTCAGACGTTTGAACATTATTGGTTAAGATATGTTATATGAATTATTGATTATCGAAAATGTATGTTTTTTTTTATTATTGAAATTGATATAAAGAAATTGGAATTTAATTTAATAATAAAAATTAAGTGAGCCATGCGATATACATACGAGATAATTTTTTCAAGAAAAAAAAACAAGTATATAATGCAACATAAATCTTTCTGTTAGCTTGCATAAAGTTTATAAAAAAAAATATATATATTTATATTTCCTATAAAAAATTGAAAATATGAATGTATTTATTTATGTTTTGGTTAATAATATACATATATCTGGTAAGCAATATATTTATTTTTTTACATCTTTTTAACTTATCTCTCTGCGACACAGATACATTTTTATCATTTTTAACATTTTAAGTTTGATATTATTGATACTTTTCTCACATATTTAATTCTCTGAAATAACAAGGTATAATCTTCGCATATACAATATTTAACGTTAGGAGTTTTTACTATTGTATTTAAACTACGAAACATTATTAATAATTCATTTCTACATAGTTTAATAGATAATCAAGTAAATACAAACTACATAAACAAACGTTTGTATACAAAATTATCTTTATTAGAACTTAGGCAAGTGAAAAAAAAAAGTTTTTGTTCTACATCTTTTATTTATTCTTTCTTTCTTTTGTACGAGAGGAGAGGGAGAATTATCTGGTTGATTTGCTACGTTAAAAATAAATATTTACAACTGATCGTATAAACTTTGGAAAACTTTTCAATCGCTACAATGATTCGAAATACGGGAGGGGTGGTCGACGAGAGTGTTCACGTTTTTCTCTAGTTCGGCGAAACGAAGGTGTCGACCGATGTGGCAACTGAGACGCGAAAATTGTCTCGCGTCAAACGCGAAAGCGTTAACGTTGAGCCGAGCCGGCGAAGATTCGAGGGAGCCCCACTAACGACACCTCGCGACGTGGATCGCGCGCGCGCCCCCTCGCCGTACCCCATGCCCCCGCCCTCGTTGGAAGGCAGTGACGCAGGGTGGTGTTAATGGGCGTACTCGCGGTTAACACCCTTAGAACTACCGTGGTGGGAGCGCATCAGGTTCACCGACGATCGTGATAGCGGAGAGCGTCGCGAGCGTGTGTGCGCGGGGCGCGAAACGGAGGGGATAAGTGCGACGAGGAGAGGAGAGGAGGACGGGACGAGAGAGCGGCGGCGAAGGCGCGAGCGAGACGACCCGATCCTGGCTCGAGTAGCGTCGAGAAAGGCGTCGAGTCCAACGCCGCTCGGATTGGCGCCGGAACGCCAATCCGGACTACGAGCGCTCATTATCACCCGACCAAGAGGTAGGGAGAAGGTTCCGCGCGCGCGGTTCCCTCTCCACGCTCGAGGTTCGCGCTATCCCGTCCGCATCTGCCGCTCTCGTGGACGGACAAGCTCGCCGCCGACGTCCTCGCCGCTGCTGCCGACAGTTGGGGAAAAGCCGGCTCCCCCACTCCCGCACCGTAGACGGTCATAGGGGAAGGGAGGAGGAGCCCCCGCACGATCTCAGTCTTCGCGTCGCTGCCCTCCAGCATTCACGCCTCCCGCGTCCGTTCCGCGGCGCAGGCACAACGCGGTGGTTCCGTATACACGCGCGTAACGCACGCACACGGTGCCGTGGACCACCCGTATACACGCGCGGCCGCGCCGCGTACACCACCGCCCTGAATCCGGACGGGGACTTTAGCACACCGACACCTCCGCGGGAGGTGTGGGGGTGAGCCCCCAGAGTAGGTGTCAATCCTAGCGCTGCTCAGTGACCATCGCGGCGCCACCCAAGTAACACCTTTCGTCCGGCTCTTCGGCCTCGACCGATCCTCCACTCAAATCGTCAAATCGTGGTTATCGAAGGACGGAGATAAGCCCCGTGTCTCTTTTTCTCGTCGTTCGAGTCATCGTCGACTCGCGCTCTTTACTTCGCGTGCGCGCGTGTCAACCGGCATGTGAAACGCCTTCGAACTGTCGAAAATCCCGCGTGTCGTCAACGTCCGTCGGACGGTCGAACGGCTGCCTGAAACTTGTAACAGTGTTTGACAGAAGCAAAGAGAGGGAAAGAGAGAGAGAGAGACGCAGGGAGTGACGCGAGAAGTCAGTGGTGAGTGAACGTAGGATCTGCTTGCTGTTGGAGTGTCAAGTGTCTCGACATGAGAGTGACTCTTATACTGAAAATCTACCACGCGGCGTCACCGTAGACGTCCGCCCGCGAGTGACAGCACGAGTGCCAGTGTACAATTCTTTCTTGTTTTACTTCGGACGACTCGCTCGTTTCACGACTCTCGCGAGTGATATCTCGAAAGTACTTTGCGTCATGAAGGTGAAGGCACGCTGAAGCGGACACGGCAGGATCAAGCAGTCGTAAGATGTCGACTAGACGATTTTTGGCAATAGCCAGCGAGAGGACGATCGTCGGCAGCGATTTTCCGCAGCTGGAAATTCGCGTGGAAGAGAAACGCGGGCGTTTCGAGGATCGCGATTCACGATTTTGAGTTTGGCGAGTGCCAAACGTCTATCTAGAGAACGCGTGTGTGTGTGTGTATGTGTGCATATATGTGTGCGCGACCGCGCGAATATGAAAAACAAGCGCGATTGTTGAACGCATCGGACACAATACTCGCAGTGAGAGCAGTCTTCGGCTTCCGACGGCTTGACGAGCGGCTCGCGCGAGCGACAGACGCTTATTCGAAAAACAAGTGCGAGGTGGAGCAGAAAGAAAGAAAGAGATAGAGAGAATCATCGCGCGAGTAGCATTGGAAGCAGGTTTGAGTCACTCGAAGAGGAATCTCGCGCGACTCGGCACACCCGCCCGTCTCGATGAGATTCGAACAAGACACAGCGTGCAGGGGTACCCACTGCGCCAGCACTCCGCAACCCTCCGCGCTGCAGCAGCGATCACGGCCCGAGGAGGAGGTGGTGGTGGAGGAGGAGGAGGAGGACGACGACGACGAGGACGATTCCTCCAAGAAGGACATCGACGGTCAACGGCGTAGACTTGGTGGCATAGAATTGGAGGCTAACGTGGTCGAGGGTGCGAACACGGGGCCGCGGGCCGAGGCGGGGGGGCCTGGGATGGCGTATCCCGCATCAGCGACGGCTTTGAATCAGCACTCGCCCTTCGCAAGCGCGATCGCCGGAGGCACGCCGCCCGCGAGCAACCCCAACGGCCACATCGGTGCCGGCACCGGACATCTGCCGGCACCGGCGGCACCCAGGCCGACGGACTTTAGCGTCTCCTCGCTGCTGACCGCGGCGAGCACCCATCCGCCCGGTATCCTGGGCGGCTCGTCGTCGCAGAGTAGCGCATCACCGCCACCCGGCGGACCCGGTAGTCCGGCCGCGGCTCCGGAAACGCCGCCGCCTTTGCCGGTGAGCGGCCAACGCGACTTGTCTCACCCGTCCTCGGCGGTGGCGGCCGCCAGCTACTTCAGCGCTGCCGCTCTGGCGGCAGCGGGTTTCTACAATCCCGCGGCGCATCTACCGCCCACGAGCTCGCCGGGGCCAACGGCGGCCGCCGCCGCCGCTGCTGCGGCGCATCATCTCCAGGGCAAGGGGATACTCACCGGCGCCCATCATCATCCGCATCTCAATCCGCACGGTATCACGCCGCCAGGTGAGCACACCGAACAAACTTTCTTTCTCCAGTCAAAAGTTGTGTGAATTTTTCTCGGTACGAGTGGGTGGATCGTGATGATCGTTTTCGGATCGTTGATCGTGCTTCGAATTTGTCCAATTTATTTGTCGAATTTTCGATTCATCTGACAGTCGTCGGGCTGAGACGTCGCGTAAAGAGTGTACCTTCGTCGACAAAAGTTCTTTCGCGTTCGACTAATACGCCGTATGACATGATGAAAAAGAGAGGCGAAAGGAGCGAGTACATTTTATGAGCCGTACGAGATAATCTGACGCATCATACTTGTTGCGCGAGGTAACGCCGTCGGTGCTTGTTTCGGCTATAATCCACGCTAGAATTACTGGCGAGAGGTTGGATATTGTAGACGGGCTGTTCATCGAGCTCTAGTTTTAGTGGAAACATTCATACTTTCCCCGTTTTTTGCAAGATGCGAATGTATCGTTTTCCTTTATCTTCTCTCCGAACGGAACGTAGTCTCTGTCTCTAGCTGTCATTGTTTCATCACGAGGGACAAAGTGCGCAAAGATAATTATCAGGCAGTCAGGCCCAATAAGTGCGTTCTTTGCGTACATACTTTCGAGTTTAATTGTCTATATATTCTGTTGGTGAAAAGTTTGCGAGTTATTCGACGTTTACGAATTCGCGCAATTCGCCATCTCGAGATTCTCGGTTCCCGTCATCCGGAAATAACGACGTATATAATAATTTCGACAAGTTTGTAAATACAGCGGGCGCACTTTGTCGCTCTGGCGCGATGCCATTGTCGTCGTGCCGGAAGCACGCTCGTTTTTCGTAGGGACACGTTTGCAACGCGCTGGAAGTCTCGTTTGTCACTCATGTCGGCCACTCTCGTTTCGTCGAGCGCCTTACGCAACATCCTGGCGCGTAACGTTAAAGCGTGCGACACGCCAGGAAGAAGTACGGCGAATGAAATATTGCGCGCGTTTTATCCATCTGCTTTTAAAAAGGACACAGGCATCTTTTTCCTCCACGCGATGCTGCGCAATAATTACGTGTCTCTCGCGGCCATTGTTGTTAATTTGCGCGACCGATAAAGCGACGTGGCCCTATTGATATTAAATGCCGCTAATTAGAGAATTTATTACCTTGTTTGCCAGAGTCATTCGGTGCCATTATAAAGATTAGCGCTAATGTCGTGACATTTGATGGCGCGCGATTAATCGGTCGCTAATTGTTTTCTCAATTACGCCCCATGCCCAAACGTTGGCGGAAAGTGTCGCCAATCCGCGTCGTCGGCTTATCTGTTGTTTTTCGCGTGTACGGTATTGCGTGAATGTCATCGGAGTCGCGACTACGCGATGGCCCGACTACTCCTCCGTCGTCGCAATCCGTGTCACGATGACAGAGAATCATTTTCGAGAAATGGAGATATTCCGAGAATAAATTGGGAGAGCGAATAGATATTCCGCGATCGTTTATCAAAATGAATTTTAGAAACGAAAATATTCCACAATAATCCGAGATTATATCTTTTTTACCTTTTTAATAAAAAAAAAATAATCTCAAAGATATCGGGTCATAAATATTCTTATATCAAGCGCGATTAATTTAATTACGAGGACAGATCTCTTGCTCAACTTGTTTCTGCAATCTAGAGCAGATATGTACTGAAATTTGTCTTTGAAAGGTAGCGCGATTTCTTTAGCTTCCAGAAGATATCTCGCCACAAGAATGCGATTTGTGTCGATATCCGCGAGCTGACGTGAAGAAAATATGCGGATCGTACTCGATCAATGATCACAATAGCGCGCGAACGACGATAACATCGGGAATGCGGTGCGCGACTCTAAGTCGAGAGAAAAATGCACTTGATATACGTCAGCGATACATTATGACTTAGGCGACTGATAATGTCGAATAAATCGATCTGGCATATCTCGATGCGAACGGTGAACGTGCAACAACGCGGCTTCTCCATACCATTGTCTCGTTTTTCATCGACGAATATCGCGATATGAAACGCCAGTACATAAGTGTAGGATATTTCGGAAAAAGGCGACGCGATTTCGCGGGTTAAAAGTTAAAAGAGACGACAAATACAATGATTCCGATAAATTTCTCGAATTATAAGTTAAGGAAAAAATTCCAAGTCTTATGATCTCACTGTATAAAATAACACGATTAAAAAAACTTGTCGCGGAAGGTATCATTCGCTCTCGTTTTACTTTGCGGCAGCGAGGATATGATGCCGTCTGTGCAAATGTCACGCTAGGTGCGTGAAAGAGAAAAAAAAAAGGGAATCGGAGGAACGATTTCCAGAGCCGACAACGTGCTCATCGCTCGTCGTCTTATCTGACATCGCATTATTACGCGCGTCCACCTCATCCGCTACAACTAGTTATTCCCTTCGTTAGGCTAAATGATGAATTAATTCCCGACGCCGGTAGACACGCCGGCGTACCTCGCTAGATTATTTAGTTTTTTTTCTTTGCGGCCAAATAACCCTTTTACTTATAACAACATATTTTATACAATTGAATATATTGCATTGGATTTTTTTTTTTTTTTTTAGAAAAAGTTAAATAATATGAAAATGTTTATTAAATTGAAACGTATAAATGCGTTATGCTTTACAAATATTTTCTCTCTAATTCTGTGTGAAATACGTGCCTAAACAGTTTCGATTAACAAGCATGGTTAAAATTAAAAGAGAGGCTATTTTATTTCCAACTTTATTTGGAGTCACCACTCGCAAGTGATGATGCTGCGAATGATGCGAAACTGTTGCGTGTCGGCGATACTATCGGCGGTTCATCGCGATTGGGTTAGACTGCAACGAGCAGGCGAGCCGAGAGATATTTGTCATTGTTATTGTTTCTCTTCCCTGTCATTTTTTGACGCGACGCGACGCACCGCTCGTCCTCTTCCTCTTTTCTAGTCGGGCTCGTCGCGGCCAACTGACCATAAGGTAGTAGTGATTAATCTTGCCAAGGGCATGCCCGACGTTCCTTGCATTCGAAATTTGGAACGTGTAGTCACGTGTACGTGCGCGCGTAACCCGTGTACTCCGAGCGAAGAGAAAACGAACGAGCGCAATGGGGAGGGAGGAAAAAGAGAAAGAGAGAAAGGGAGAAAAAAAAAACGGAATGGGAAACGCAACGAGCGAATTGGGAAGCGAGCGTTTTTTATGTCTGTCGGATATATATACGCGCGCAGCGATAATTTACACGAGAAATGGGAATGCCTTATCAACGCGTTCGATCGAAATTAAATCGAGTCCTTAAAATGAGGAATCGAAATAAAATGTATTACTCTGTATCGAAATTAATTTTAACTTCGCTTTTTGTGGAATGCCAAAAAATTTCATTCGCACACAGCTCCACAAGCCACACACACATTTTGATCTGCCTATATACTATTTTAGTTTGGTGTAAAAAGTCACGTGTGCACGAATAACGGCAAAATCGCCACCCGTTGAGAAGGATGGAAATTCGAACGTGATCGGTAGCGCGATTAAATGCGCGACATTATTGTGTCTTGCTGTTGGCAATTGTATTAAGGTATTATATGGCGCGATATCGCGTTCGATAAATCGAAAATCCGTGCTCCGCATTTTGTTAAGGCTATGCGCACCATTGTTTGTTTATAATTTTCAATAATGTATTACTTCTGCCCAAAGAAAGAGAGTGCATAGGCTGCGCACAATCGTCGATAAATTGGTGGCAATGAAGCGATGTATTTTCGTTACACGATAGTCCTTATAATCGTGAACGAGTTATTAAATTCGCCGCGTGTATTTGTAACGCGCAACAAAGCGCTGTGCGATCAAAGTTCCACGTCGCGCATAATTAATAAGCTAAAAATCGCGTAGCTACAAAACAACGAATGGAATTGTTTCGAGATCGAACTAAAGAATAATTCGAATAATTCAGATTCTTCAAGCAAAATCCAAAACTGTTGTTCCAATAATCGCTTTTCACGCAACCATTTTGTACCAAATATATTAAATAATGCGTCAAGTATGTCGCAAGTTAGATGTATATTCCAAGGTGGCACACCTTGCGCTAATTAATGTTTCCGTTTTCATTAAAATAAAAATGAAGTTTGACGAAAATCCGGCGGGAAGAATGTTACGCTGTGGAAACATCATGGCAATGTAATGAATATGCAATTCGATACGCTCGACGAACGACATAAAAATAAGTAAAAAAAAAAAAGATGGAAATTGAATAAAGAGTACTTAATCCGCGCAAAATCTCGACAGGAACCCCGCACTTTGCGTCATATACACTCAAAGTTTCGTCCACTTTGATAAGGAACGGCGAGACCGTTATATAAACGGCGTGTAACGGGCAACTAATTCAAGTAACTAACCCAAAATAATATCACCGGATTTTTATTTTTTTTTTCTCTCGATTCGCGATATCGCGCATTTATCATAAAGAATCATTTAATTCCGTGTTGGTTTAACGGACGATTTTTAACTGTACTAAATCCACGCGAGAAATATAACGCGTTAAAAAAATGCCGCGGTTAAATAATATGGAGGCCGGACATTTCCGTTATATATTTTCGGTTTGCGAATGAAAATTGAAATACATATACAAGTCAAGTATGCGCGCGTTAAGTGTCCAAAAAAATTCGATGCGGTCGCGTCGGACGGATTCCGGGGTACTCGTGTCTTTGATAAGCGAATAAAATACCAAACATCACAATTCAATAGCGCTTTTATTCGATAATACAGTAAATTTTGGCGAATCTAGCAATTTTGCGAATGCATCAACTCGTAAAAGTTGTATGCGAAACCTGTCAATATTTTGGGCTATCGGTTCTTTGTCTTTGGCGAAAATATACTAAAGATACGAAATATAATATTCATAATTGTAATCGAAAAACTACCGACTTGCATAATTTATTTCAAGACAATAGTAAAACGATGTTTGAAATATTTTAAATAACGATAAAAAAAAAAAAAGCGCGATAAGAAATCGCGTTTGAAATAAGCGATCTCGCAAATCTGTTATAAGAGCAAGCGGTATATTATTATCGACTTAGTGCTCATAGCTTTAGTCTAGTATTATATCTACATCACTGTCTTTACACAAACGCAAATATACATTACGTTTAATGCAAACAACAAATACGGATGCATAGAAATAAATTTCCCCATTTCTCGTACTTCGCATAATTATTCATCCTCTACTCTGATGATTATGATTTAATTTTAGTCAAAACGGATGCATGTGACAGATTCACATCTTTTGAAAGTTATCCTATGATATCTATAGATGAGAAACATCAAAAAGGATCTCCGCGTAACTAGAGTTGCATATTATTACATTTTATCGTTTTATTACGCCGCAAAAAATATACATGTTTAACGCGTGCGTATATCATTGTTATGCGTGTAATGTGAGATATATATTGCCGTCGGAAACACGATTCATAAAAATGTTATATAATACATTTTATTTTTGCTCATTATATGACTATTGGGTAAAATTTGTTAGCGACTGCCGTTCTTTTTATATAAACAAATGCGAAAAACGAATTTCTTTATGAATATATCACGCGAGGGTTCATTGTCGCATAAAAAAACTGAATATAAAATGAATAGATGATAATATAACCAAATAATTGAAACATTAAAAACGCAAGATTTTGTTTTTTAAACATATGCTTTTATATTTCTTTCTATATTTTATTCAAAGATCACATATCCGCGCAAAATACTTTAAATGAAATAAATAAATAGTAATTATATTATACTTAATATAGGCTGTGGAGTTATAGAGACGCGCATAATTATAATAATTATTGTTATCAATCGTTTTGAAAGTAAGACAGCATCGCGTGATAAATCCACTTTACATATTAATGTTAAATCAAATGGCTAGTTGCATATCAAGAATTAGTTTAACTGACGTGACGTTTCATCGAGAAAACTAATACGATAAAAAAAATTATAGTACAAGAGAAGAGTAGCGATTATATCTTTTTTTATGCGTTTGATGATTGCACATTTAATGATGCAAAAAAAAAAAAATAAGATTTAAAACAATCACTCGTAAAGATAACTATTATTGAGATAAGAATTGACTTACATAGATCTGCTATGATAACAATCATAAAGTCATTACGCGGTATATAACAGGTTTTCCATTTTTTTCGTTTACAGATGGTAATTGATCGAAAAGGAAAGGGAATATAATACTGGAAGCCGTATATGTGTCGTTAACTATTAACTGCATCATTACTCATAACATTTATAGACGGTGATTTACATTAATCATTCTCACTAAGTTGACGTTATAGCGAACGGTGATATTATTAAAACGGATTAATGCAATTCCGTTCTCACATACACGCATGCAAGTAACGCTCTTTAACACAAAACGTGCGTGAAACTATTGATATTTGCGATCATAAATGTCAAGACATATTTCCGGGAAATTCTCACAGTTTTGCAAATTTACTCGCGATAATACATTCGCCTGTTGAATTATTTAAGAGTATTTTGCTGCGTGTCTGTCTCGATAGTATATATATATTAAATTATAAAAATATTAAAAATTCCATTTTGTTTTATTTAGTCACAATATCTTTATCGCTGAATTGGCAAAGTCGCAATCGATGTAACGATCGATTATCGAAGAAGATGATATAAGTAAACTGCTGTATTGATCCGCGGTTGCATCAGGTTTATTTTTAACGATACATCTCTTTGATTGAAGAGGTATAATGTCTATAACCACTTGCGATCGTTGGCGGTTTTCTCAAAATGCTCTTCTTAAGTCGTCGCGACAGGAGCAACTTAAGGAGAAGAGAAAGACGATAAAGTTCCTAACTCGAAGATAGGGAGTCAAGTAAAGGGAGAAGATGATCGTCGAGGGGTGGCGTGGGAGAAGAATCCGAAACTTTTCTTTGGTTGGGGGTTGCTACTGCGAGTTGCCAGGTGATTCACCCTCGCGAAACTTTAGGCAGCTGTCTTTTACTTGTTATCCGTCGCTGATCTTCAGCCTGCACTGCAGATCGCCGGATCATTATGGCTCGCATCTTGCGTTTACGTGGAATAGCGCGACCAGATGGTTACCCGTCGTGCGCAAACTGATAACGATTTTCGATTACCGTGATTATATGGTCCCTCAATCGCGATGGATTAAATTAATCCTACCGAAAACTATATAATTGTCAGACGTTTCAATTAATTTTTTTTCTAACTTTTTGCCTTAATAATCTATATATTTATACACGAAAAAAAAGACAATTTACGATGTTTTCTAACTCTCAGAACATTTGACATTTGAAAATTTCAGGTCTAGGTCTGGGTCCGCACACGCCGGAAGAGGCCGCTGTCCTGGCGGCAGCCGCGGCGGCCTTACATCATCATCACCAAGGTCCTGGCGGTCCGGCGATGAGGCCCCTGAGGCCGCCGCTACCGCCGGGGATGCTCCACACGTCGCCGCATCCCCTGGCCACGCATCACCCCCTTACGGCGCCGCATCATCCCCTCGTACCGCCCCATCATCCGGAAGAGGATGGTGTCGTTGACGATCCCAAAGTCACGCTTGAGGGCAAGGAGCTTTGGGAGAAATTCCACAAGCTCGGAACGGAAATGGTCATTACGAAGAGCGGCCGGTAAGTGTCAATATCGTCGTCAACATCATTACCATGATTACGATCCTTTGTCGCTAATTGAACGATCGTTGCACGGCATCCTGAGAGCGAAGCAATCAGGATGTCAGTTCTACCAAGTTTCATCGTATATGCACGATTTGTAATGTAAATGTGTACAAATCTAACAAACGTTCCAATGGTCGAGACTTTGGACTTTGAAGTTTCCTACTCCCTATTGCTTGGCCGCGTTATCGAAAATTTGCGATTTCGTTCAGAATGCATTGGCATGAATATGACGTAAAAGGCGACGGATGAGACATATTTATGTTAAATAGTATTTAATTGTCAATTTACAAAAGTTTGCACCTGCGATTTCTTCCTCCTGCGACACGAAGATATTTATTCTTACCGTCAATTATTAGAGGCGTAATGTAACTAGAACGCGCGTGTAATGGTTTCTCACGTTTTACATCGGTTATTTTTCTTTCAATTAAACATTCAAATCTTTTTACGCTTCAAGAAAGTCCTTAATAGCAATTACATGCTTGAAGAAAGATTAGCCCTTCTTTTTAATGAAGCTAAATAAACGAGAGAATCTCTTAACTTTATGCTCAAATATACAGAACAAATATTAATGTTGAAAAAATTATATATCTATATATACATAGGTATATAATTTAATATTTAAATAAAATTTTGCTCATTTTTGCATGTGCAGCTTGCAGACAGGGCGGAATCTTATTGTCGAGAATAATAACCATGACTGAGAACTCTCTTGAGCTCTTAATATAAGAGCTCGAATGAACATGAGAAAAAAATTTTATGCGGGTTGTCTCGAGGAATACTTATCGGATAACAAACATTCACAAACGCATAATGCGGAGATTTTTAAATCTTCTCAGTACTTAAAATTAATTCATTGAGATAAATTTTAATTAATTTCATCTAATAAAAATATAAACACATTAGAGACATTAGAGAGGCTTAATATCGATATATCTCGGTCACATAAAAATTCAGTTTGCTTTAATTTCTTTCTTCTGGATACATAAAAGGAAGGACCGTATAACAGCGAACATATTGATTTCATTATTTCGCGCGAGAAGAAAGCATCGCTGCTCTTACGAGCAGTTCTTTTTCCACGTATCCCCCATAGCGACGAAACTTTTACTTTTCGTTATTGCGAGCAGCGCTCGCGTATCGGGCACGCAATGCATACGTGTCCGCGCGCGCTTCTCCACAATCCCCGTGCACGTGCACGGGGGAAAGGAAAGGGTGTGCAGCGGGGCAAAGAGAAAGAGAGAGAGAGAGAGAAAGAGAGAAAAGAGGGACAGGGTATCGCGCAGCACTTCCCCGATGACGTGTAGCGTCGTACAGTGCCGTCATAAAAAAGATATCACTACAAAATTGTCGGATCCCTTGGTCGCCAAGCAATTGAAACTTCTCGCTCCCCTCCTTCGCGATTATGCTCTTGTGCTCGCGTTCACTTTCTTATCCTTCTTTCTCTTTCTTTTCTTCTTTCTTCGAAGCGCAACTTATCTATCGCCGCACCTTATTCCGCGAAGTCATGATCGCTCGGATACGCGTCGTATTGCACGCGACAAAGAGAACGAGGCTTGATGTGGAAGGCGGTGAGCGAATACGAAACCGAGAAAGATAGAGAACGAAGAAACGATGAGCCCGATGATAGGACAAGGCCGAGCGGACAAGGTATATCGAGTTTCAATGCAAACTCTACGGCAAACTATAATAGCCGAGAATAGAGCACGCGCGTCCGCGACGAAAGGGTGAGCATATACGCTTACATATTTCATGTGCGACATATACAGGTGCTAAAGCGCGCATTCGCATGGACGTGTGTGCGTGTACGTATGTGGATTACGGCTACATGGACGCGAAACATCGCTCGCACCACCACCGTGTCCCTTTTGCGAGTGTATGCGTGAATATTGGCCGCATTAAATCTTTCTCGCTCTTTGCTTTCGAGCTTCGGTTAATACGCTTTCCTCGGTCTCGCGCCAACACGCGCCGAGTTTGCTCTTGTAACTTGCGTCATTAGAGCCGCGACGAGGGGAGACGCGAAGATTGCTTCAAGGCATTTCGTCGCGAGAATCGATATAGTACATCATAATATTTATTAAGGTGCTAATTAGTAATAAAATATTTTTATATATATAGATGGAAAAGAAATTAATACATGAGCTTTTTTTATTAAAAAAAATTACACTGGAGGAACAAGGAGTGTATTAAGTGCAAAGGAAAAAAAATGTTAAAACGAATTGATAGGTATCGGTTATTCTATGTGTATGCGCGCTATTGTTAGTCAAATTATCGGCGGTTTTATTAACGTAACAAGACAGCTTACAATAGAACAAGTACTATTATCGCATATAATCTTGCAATCTCGGCAACGTTTTTGATAAATACACGCCGCCGTTTAGTGAATGACAAATAATCGATCATGATATTCAACTCAATTTACAACACCGAGTAAGTTGAATACATGAAGGAATGACTGATTCAAAAGTGTCGGCATGATTAATTCATACGCGTATTGACACACGTCATAATGATCGAACGTTATCGGACTGTTATAATAATTTTTTTCTTTTTTGCATGTGACAGCTACTCTGCATTTGAAATTTATTCAACGTTTCTAATTTTAAATGCAATAAATAAACTATGCTATAACATCGTGAACCTTCTTACGAAGAACATTAGCATTTGTAGTGGCACTATTCTAATTTACTGAAATACATTTATCTTTTTAAAGTTGAAATTGATATCATAATTCAATCGAATATCATCTTTAAACATTTCAAAATAAATTGTTATCTAATATAAAATTTAAGAGACATAAATTTCGGAATATAGAAATAAGGAAAGTAAAAGTAAAATTACTTTTGATAGAAAATTAATTTAATTAATACGCGATAACGAATAGACGGTTAATAATGAAAATAGACGAATACTAGTTGAGAACGAAAAAGTTGGCTCGATTGTCGAAAGGTATAGCGCTTAACGCTCTTATCAGAAACGGACGAGAATCGATGTCCGATCGATCTGAAATCACGACGCTCACGGGTGTATCCGCGGCCGATCGATCGCAATCTCGAAAACTGGCCGCGCTCTAAATCAATCTCCATCGATAAATAATAACTGTCATGTCTGACCGATCTGTCTCCCTCCCTCCCCATCTTGGTCGTAATGTCCGCCCGTTCGCGATCGGGTTTCAGCGAAACGCTGCGCTCGGGCCCTTTAGTAACGGTCCGATCATCGATAATTATACGCGTAGAAATTATACTGTAGGGCCGGGGCCCGTCGGGCCCCACACTCGAGAGCCCCGTCCGGTGGTCTACTACGTCTCAATACGCGGTGTGTGCGCGTTTGACACGTTTGCGCCACTGCACGCAAAACGTTTACTACATTCTGGATCACGTGCGTGATCCAGTCTAGACGTCTCTCATCTTCACCTCGGCATCGCCGTCTCTCGCCCGCAGCATCATGCGGTACATGTATGTATAGGGTGTCTCGAAAGATGCATAAAAAATATAGCAAGAAATTCAATACTAATATTTGGCGAATTTCTTTTTTAATCGAATTTTCGCAATTTTCTAGTTTCAGTTTTAAATGTATGTCACGTCTGTAAAGAGTAAGATAAAGTTGAGGATGGAAATAAACTGAAAAACGAGATTTTGTTAAAGCTAGAATTATTGTAATTCGAAAATACTATGAAAAATTTATATCTGCTACCGTTTTCCTGAAACAGTTCTATGACACATATACATATATACCTGCACCGATAATGAGATGCAACAGTATCGTAGATGTGCATAATAGCGAGCATGTAATGTGAGAGAGGGTGCGCGGGTGGGGCCGGAAACGGGTATGGGGAAGAGGATCTTAAGTATAGGGCTGCCTTAACGATGTTTGTTTTATACATTGGCAGCCTCTTCTCGAACCTGTAATCTTTCTAAACGAGATATTACCCGGACCCGTTGCGATACACAAACCCTTGCCCGAATGAGTCGTGTGGTGCGCGCCCGAGGAGCTCGACTCGTTCCAATGAGCGAGAGGGGGAACGAATGAGAAAGAGACAGGGAGAAGGAAGAGATGGGAGACGAAGGAGGAGGAGGACGATGCGAGGTTCGGACGAAAATTTTCGCCGTGCTCGTGTTTCACTGCCGAGGGAATCAACGCCAGTCGAAGGGAGAGGAGGGAGTGGGCCCCCTCCCCCCGGGCCCAAAATTGCCCCCCCCCCGCCTCTTCCGATTGCCTTCAAATTGCCAGCCTCCCATTCACGGGTTTCACATACGACAGCCTACACGTATATAAGCGCGCGTGCTCATCGACGGCATCGAAGGCATCGAAGGCATCGAATTGCGGAGGTACCGGCTTGTAAAACGCCATCGCGCGCTATTACGAAATCTGCGGTTTTTAGGCGCGATTTAAAGAGGATTGACTCGTGACGTTGTCGGGTGACACGTAAGAGCTTTAATTCGTCTGATTTGTAAATCAAATAAAAGCGCGAGAGCGACTCGGAGCAAACAAAGCGTTAAAGAAAAGAGACCCGTGAAATCTTATGTAATCGGCTTAACAGAATTCATCGCCGTCACTTTCAGTCTCTTGGCCAACGTTGGCACGAGCCGTCGTTTCATGCCACTGTAAACATCTTATGAAACACAAGTACTTATATATATATATATATATATATACTCTCGTTCAATATTTTTATTATTTCGCGAATCGTTGAATCTCAAGAAGAACCGTGCAATGTCTAAACTCAAGTTTGTGTGTGCATAAATTATGAAATATTATCTTAGGATAATTGCAAAGAGAGAAATACCCCGGGGTGTTTAATCTAAAATATCAATATTAAAAGTACACGATACAGCTAACAAAGTTTCGATATCTCGATAATATCGAGGCTTGCTTACTGCTTATGTATGGGTACAGCATCCCCTCTCTTTCTCTCATCCTTCTTCCTTTTTTTCGCTCGACAATTGAATTCACCCCATCTCTATCGCCCGCGCGCATGCGTGAGAGGTTTGCACGCAGCTTCTCCGTTGCATTCAGCGCGAATGCGTACCCTTACTTATAACTCCCTTTCCTTTTCTCTCTTTTTCATACGCAGGGTTACGCACGCTTGTCGCCGGTTAACGGCGCTCACTATAATTAGCCGTATGGTGGGCTTGCACGCGCGTGCGAACCTTGAAAGTGCGTGCCGCGATTGTGGCAAAAGTGTCGGTAGCCTTCGCCGTGTATCGACGTTTCTTTCGGGTCGTCACGAACGAGACTAGAGGGTGTCTCGAAGCAAGAGTACCTATTTTTCCCCTCGCCCAACCGGAAGCATCTTCTGCGCTCTTCGTATGTGTGTGTCTCGATCTTTTACACTCGATCCTTTTCCGTCGCGTGCGCGTTAAAGGGCATTTTTTTAACGTTAATTGTGCCGCAATATAGAAATTTTTGCAGCCAAGTATCTTTATTATATATTAATACTGAGAAATAAATTAATAAAATTTAAAAAAAAAATATTATTTTGCATCCTTTCTCTTTTTGCTCTTAAGAGAAAGAATAATTTATGTAATAATAATATATAATTAAATAATAATAAAAGCATTAATCTCCATCTGCTCTTAAAGAATTAATACATCACATTGAATTTAAATACAATAGTTATAGTCCAATTAAATTATTAAACATATATATACACATAATGTCTCGCTGTGAAAACAACTTGCTTCGTCGCGATCGACACACAAACTTTGCGTGACGTTAATAAGGAAGTTTCTCGTGTCGGAATATTGAAACTGACAGTCTATAACGAGTCGATGTTTCAGTTTCATCGTATATACATATTTCGAAGCGAGATGAGGAAGAAGACGAAAAATCAAGCGCGAATAGTCCAGTTCTTTTGGTTCGCAAATTATTGGCCTTGCTTTTCACACTCGTTGAGCTCCCTCCTCTCTCTCTTCTTCTGTCTGGGTCACGCTCTTTAAAAGCGATGATATCTACATGAGACGACTTTAAGCATTCTTACGTTCCATTACTTTTTCCGCCTACGAAGTATCGCGTTTTACGCTTCGACGAAAATCAGCCGTGAATCTCGAGAATCGTAATTCGTAACGAGATGTTTCAAAAAACCAGCAATATAATATAAGAGGAGGAAGATCGCCACAACCATATGCGCGTTGCATGAGAGTTGCTTTTAAGATCTGTCACTGTTTTGGTGACTCTAGATGGGTTCGAAAACGCGCAACATAAAAAAAAGATAAGAAGAAGAAGAAAAAAGCGACGCACGCGTTCACGCTGGGAGGGGGAAGGGAGAGCATTAGCGCAACATTACTTATATTCGAAGCCTATAATCTTTCCGTGCCAGTTAAACGATACTTGTGTGTCCTGTGCATTCCGCGCGGCCAATAATTACACGAATCAAAAGGAGGAAGGGGAGGAGGGGAATAATCGCCGCATTCTTGCATCACCGCTCATAAATATTGGCCAAAGCGTCAATTCATTACCGCGCTTGTACATGCCGGGGGCACTTTGTCTCCGACGGCTCTATATATCGGTTACACCTTTCTCTCGTCACCTTGCTTGTCGTGCCGAATCGTCATCGTGCGAACTGTCTCGCGTAAAAAAAGAAAAAAAAAGGAAAAGGGAAAGACGCGAAAAGACGCATATGTGTTACTTTGTTTCATTCACGATCTGATAGATAGATAGATAGATAGGTAGGTTGTTCCGATGGCTGCTGCCGATCTTTTCGCGACTTTGCATTAAAAAAAAAAAATCATCATTCTGTGAAATTGTCTTTCATTATCGAATGACACATTCGCGAATATTTTGCGTCTTATTTGATCAATTTGTCCTCTCGTCTCATCTTTGCGATTCTCTGTAGTCTCTCGTCATCAATTAATTCTCTCTGCATTTTCGCAATTAATTTTCTTGGATATTTTATCTCTTTGTTATTATATTAAATCGAGTTATTATCGAATTCATCATATTTTGACATCAAACTAGATGTATTTATATGGATTCATTCTTTTATTTATTTAGCCTCCTTCAGCTCTACCTTTTAACCGTTTGCGTTTCTCTTTTCTCCCCTCCCTGCTCTTCCTCGTATCTTCCGCCAGCTTTGTTTTTATTTTTTTTTATTTTACTCAAACACGAATGTCCTTATCTTCGGCAGCACTTGGCGGCGTGTTTCAAGGCTACGAAAATCCATACATATACACGCGATTACGATGATAGCGCATCGCATTGTATCAGCTCCGCACGCGAAGCTGTTTCACGCGCCGCACGGCGTGTGTAACGCTCGAAAGAGTGCTGGTGCGAATCCCCACGCTTTAAAATCATTTTTCTTGCCCGTGAGCTTCCACATGTCTGTGGAAACCCACACTTTTCACACCGCGTGGCGGTGTTTAACGATCGGCACAAAACTCAACGCGTGTCGGTTGTATGCAAGTCACGCATCCATATTGATTGAATGTCCATTCGTCGAGCTTTACCATCCAATAGTTGAATTCTCTGCAGAATTAAAGTACTTCGAAATAAAAAAAAAAAAAGAATGCGGTTGGGTTGAAAATAAAAATAGAAGAGATGGAGAAATTTTATTTATTTATTGTTGCTATGCTTAAAATTTGTTTCTATACTTTTCGGATACCTTATCTTTGCCTCTTCTTTTTCCCCGTTATATCGCGTTCATATATCGCTGGGAGTATTACTATTATTCATAGCTGTGCTATTATTTAAATCACATATTTTAAAAGACGCTATCAAACGAAGCTTTCGTAACAAATGATAAGTGCATACAGATTACTGCTTACAGTTGATAGTCAATGCCGCGTACCGGAAGGTTATTGCGAATATTAGCATGCGGTGAGGTAATGAGGCGTTAAATACGTTGCATTGTCACGGCGATACATTTGCACATAAAGTGCGGCATATCTTTGCCGTTTATTCTGTATCATCTATCACAAGATAATCGTGCATGGTTAGTCACGATTTGGTTATGCGCGACAGTTTTTAAGGACGTAAAAATGCAGGTGAAGTTTGAAGATTGTAATGCACACGCGGTATATATATATATTTTGTGTGTCTGTGTATATGTATGGGGACGCAGTAAATTTCTGTCCATTGTTACATCGAATTATGGCCGGACGGTTATTTATTGTCTTTAGCAATATTATGTTATCTATGTCAGAACGCGTAATCTTTAATTTTTCAGATTAAGATCGTGTCATGTTCATGATAAATGATGTAAATGGTACAGAGTATAGTCATCGAGAGGCAATAATACTGATCACCAATATAAATCAGGAGAATAATCGCCGGTGGAGACAGCCTAGTTTATTTAGCGCGTAATTTCGCGGCTTTTCGTCACATAAAATGTCACGAGCACAGGTGAAAATTTATTAATGCGGGAGAGAAACTTTGAAGAATATACATTTTAATGTGTTGAACAATGAAGATATTGATGAGGCGATATCGAATATTTATATGTATATTCGATACGTTATCAACAGTAACGATTTTCAAATACACTGCAACTCACGTTACAAACTATATCAAAATTCTGTACAATAAAAACGTATGTCGGTTTTCATGATCATTCGCAGTGTTTGGATCTTGATCGATCGACCAGATCCATCGATCGGTATTGCCATATCAATCTACCTACCGGTTCCATCGGCTCGTTATCGAACCGCGATGAAAAAAAAAAAAGGGGATTGGATCAAATTCCGCGCGAATATATTAATTTAAAATTGCTGCCGCTGCTCCGCCGTTGCATCGGGTGGGATTATAAACGGCGATTGCGATCTGACGTGCGTTTCGAACAGGTGCGAGAGCTTTATTATATCCGTCAGTATAGAGAGAGCAGGAGATCCTATTATATTCTCGCGGTACGTCGAGATCATCTTTTTCGACACACTTCAGTTCTGCGAGACACGTTGAAAGCATGCCCGCTCAAGTTTAATACGGTATCGATACCGAATGAGTGACATGTCTTCTCGTTAATATCGAAGATAAAGTATCAGTATAATTCATTGTCAGAATGCACATATATTAGAATGCGAAAGAATACTACGAGCACACACCTGAAAATGAAACATAATTTGCATGATTGACTAAACGAAATAGCGAATCGCTTATGACGCATTAGATCAGCTGAAGTTTGCGATAAAAACGTGTAACGTTATCGGTCCTTGAACACGATAGCTGCGTCCATGAAGTGTCTAATTAAACGTCTCACGACACATTTCTTTGCGCATCGCACTTCGCCTCGACTCGACTATCGTATCGCACGAATATGTAATAACGCGGCGTGTTAATGGTCGGGACTTTACGCGCTTCGTATTATATATACATACGTGCATTACAGCTGGTTCAAATCTTGACAGGCAGCGGCGCGCACTTATTTTTATATAATTATACAATATAAACTGCCGACGCAGATACACGCGGAAGGGGGATAATTACTTTCTTGCCTCTAAGGCAATTCTCTCTTTTTCTTTCACTCGTGCATCATTATAGTTGCTATGTCGAAAATTTTTATTGTAAAGGAAAAAAAAGATTAGTGGGAAATTAATCTTATCGTTGAATTTAAAAAAAAAAAAAAATTAACATTTAGCAAGACTGACTTGACAGTATTAGCATGAATATGTAAGAATTTAATTTTGTATGAATATTATAAATATCTAAAGAAAGAACTGCGATCGCACAATCTAATCAGTATATCAAAAAAAGCAAAATACAGTTCGATACCGGTTTTGCCTCTCGATGTGACAAATTACTAAAGATAGTAACATGTAACATGTTCGTGAAAAATTTCACTTGCCGTACAAAAAATTTTAATTTATGTTTATAAAATCTTAGGAATATTTCTCGAATGATTAAATGTTTTGTTAATTAATCCTTACTATGCTTAAATTTTTAAAATAATCCAAGACAACATTGTTCATATGGAGAGGAGAGATAAATGGATTTCTACTAAATTGATGGCTCGTTTAAAAAATTTTTAAGAGCACGAATAGAACGCGGAGGAGGGAGAGAATACGATATACCCGGCGCAGCAGGAAGAAAGGAGAGAGAGAGAGAGATCGCTACTCAGTGGTCGACGGCCAATTTCTGAATGCAAATAACGGCGGTGGTGTCGAAAGGGGGTCTCGCGGATGAAAACGCGGGGGGGAGGCAGTAGAGTATGCAAATAGAAAGCTGTTACGGGCGTCTTCTTCGCCTTCGGTCTAACCTACCACTTGCCACTTGAATATGACGCGCGAGCCCAACCCCTTTCTCACGGCGCGGAAAGTGTGAATTCAATGTGAAACGCTGGCGTGTGGTGGGTGCAAAATAAAAAAAAAAGCCTTGAAATTGAGGATACGGCGCTCGGGCGTTCGTAATTTTTTCAGCGGCTCATTTTGGACCGTCATTGTTCTCGCAGAAAGGAAATCTTTTCTAAAAATAAGCGTAGCCTGAAAATTTTCATCAATGGAATTTAAATTAATTTAATTTCTCACGTAAAAGAGCTGAGTTGTTCATTACTTAACATCGGTGGTAAAAGGAATTAATCGATTGCAATCTATTGATAATTTTGATTAGCAAAATGGCGCAATATATTTTAGCCGGTTCAAGTATTCCGAGTGCACCTCGACAGAATTATCGCGGGATCCTTGTTCCTCGTGCGATCGTTGCTACGCACATATCATAGATGTTAAGCCACGGCAACGACAAGCTGGATCTGATTAATTAGCGATTGTATGTGTACGCGGGCAAATTAATCTCGCGCTTTATCTGGAGGACTTTAATAGGTAGTACCTAACCATTCACCAGCTGCCAGTGCACGAGATATGGTTACCCCACTTTTAGCGATCTATATTAAACCATAAAAACATCCGCGTACCACTCCATTCTAATATCAATATCCGTTATCTTTTTTTTTTTTTTACATGTCATCTTTCCATACATAATTGCAACTTGTTATCGTTATTTTATCAAATGCGATTGTTGATAAACATGGAAAATATGAAAAGTTGGAAATATTTCTGATTGTTAATTATAAGAAGAAAATTCTTTTTCCCTTATTTGGCTGATAATCTTTTCCATCATATTTTATAATAACTATAAATTTATGACACCCGGTATGTATCGATCGTGCGTCATTATACGATCGAGCCGGGTTCTCCGACTTTCTCACACCTGAGTTGAAGAGCCGTAGGACTAATAAGAAATCCTATAGGGGCGGCCGCATGGCGAGATCACGACGAAGGAGAGCCTCCGTACTCACACATCCACGTACAGATGTGTGGCACGCACGCACGCACGGAACGAAGACGGCAGATATAATGATGGCCGTGGCGTGCCCTATAGCGTGTAAACCATAAGAGATAATGCAACAGTGGAAGTTCGGCTGGCGCCACTCGTTATTTATACAGTGTGGTCGGCCAGAAAAGGGGTCTGTCGGGGGATCTCTCGGGACAGGGGGTGAAGGCCGGAGACGCCCACTAAATTATTATTTGTTCTTGGCGAGTCATAAACGTCCGGAATTATACCGGGGCTACCACGAAGTCTCCATGATCGCGAAATTTTTGCCCGCTGATCTTTGAAACAGCAGGAAGTGATGATGAGAGTCCATTAGCACTCGGGGTCCATTTTCTGTCGATTCATTTTTAATTTTTTACAAATCGCAATTTTTTTCTCGAAATCGCACGTGTCCGGTAGAAACATAAGTCAATTGTTGCCAGAGGAATCGCTATGCTAAGACAAGGGATATATATTTTGATTGGATTTTTTGAAAATTCGTGAATGAACTATGAGAGGTGAAAGGAGATTTTCTTTCGATTCTGACTTGGAATTGAAACAAAGGCTTGCGTCGCTTTTCAGTCTCACTCTGGGTCCGTTAACGGGCCGAATCGCGCTCATAATAAAAAGAGACGAAACGTTCACGAGGAGAGAACCTCTCGATGGATGCGACTTCGGTATATTCGGTCGGTCTCTCGGATCCGGTTAAAAAAGTTCCTCGCTGCGGGGGTTCCGCGGGAGGAGATGCGGCCAAAGGATGAAGGGGGAAGAAGCTCTCGAAACTCTGCCCGAGCGACGACTATCGGTTTCCCTATCGCGCCCGCTCATCTCCCTTTCGGGCCTACTACGCGGGGCCCTACGCGGTGGAAAGGCGTATATAAACTCTGCCTTAACTGCTTTACGACGATCGTTTGTACCGATTTGTTCGACAAGACGCACACAAGACTCGCACAGTCGATAGGTTGGACAGGGTGGCAGGGAGGGAGGGAGAAAGAGGAGAAGAATAGGGGTGGAGGACGCGGAGAAGCGACCCTCTTCTCTCCTTCGCTTTCCGCTTCCCCTTTTCACTGTCAGTTCCCTTTGCGAATAGATTTGTGTCCTGCCCTTTGCCGTTCCATAAAATCTTCTTCTCCACCTTTCCTTCTCGTTTCTCTCTTCACATTCTTCCATGTCTTTACCATCGTGTTTTGCTTCCTCCTGACGTGGATTCGCCGAGGAGAACGGCTCGCGTGTCGTTGCGGAATGCATCGATAAATTTACGCAACGTAAACAGATTAAATTATAACGATGGCAGAAAGGTACACGCGCGATAATTATGCGATATATGGCACGATTGATTAATCGAGAAATGGGATACGACGGGGGATATTTGCGGCGCGGCCGATTTAAGGCCGCGTAATTTCCATTAGATTCCGGGGGAACTTTTTAATTTTCTTTGCGTGGCGTCGCTTTTGCGCGAGGATCACGCGTCATGCGTATAGTTCCCTAAACCCACTATTTTATGCTTCTTAGTTTATAAAGCGCGGAGGATGCGAAGGAGCCCACGCTGTCCTCGTCTACAACGGGTGTTTCGAGAATAAAAGATCGCAAGATCGAAGACGTTGAATCACCAGCATTTATCATATCGAGAAAACAAATATAATGAATAATTAATATAATTTGCGTAAAATAAATTTGTATTCTGCTGTTTAATGGCCCATAAAACTCTTAGTTCAATTAAACTGTGTCATCCATATATTCCTCTTACATATCGCGTGTCACCCGTTACGTGGTCGGAACACGGCGCGAAATCGGCGAGAGATGGAAAAGAAAGAGAGGAAAGGAGGACGACGATAAGGAGAGGCATGGATTGGCGGGCGAAGAAATAAATGGGCATGCAAAAGGGACGCGACCAAATCATCATGGTGGGCGCAGCGCTTAGCGATAAAATAAATTAACTTAAGGCTACCGGCTTGCGTTGGGATTCTTACAGTGGCCGCGTCCCTGTCGCGCGTAATGACGCGCCGTAAATAACCGTTCCCTCTTTCGATAATATCGACGCGGGCGAAAGAGGAAGGGATTCGGTTAGACTCTTTGGCGTTGCGTAAAGACGAATGCGCGTTACAATTGCTCGCCGACGTGCATTATCCGCGTGTGTGACGTCGTTATTACGCCTTTGCAGGGAGCTCGCTCTCTCATCTGAGCTAATAACGAGACTTCTTTTTCTACGGCCTCCGGCACGTCTGCACGGCACGGAGAAATCGTAACAATTAGTCTCGTAAAGTCGTAACGTTCCTGGGCACATTGGTTTCTTGGCGCCGAGACGCGACGAACGCGCACGTGAAGGACTCGAGGCTGTTTTTAATTACAATTAAATGAAAAGATGAAAGGTGCAATCTTTTCGCGTGCGTTGAGAGTTTAAAATCGAGGAAAGTAGGCTGCAAGATTATTTTTCACAGTATAACGTGTGTATAACGTATAACAATATGACAGATAAAACATATTTTTTTTTTAGATGCATGCAGATAATTCGGTACAGTGCAAAACGTATTTATAGAACATGCGTTGATCCTGCGTTGCACGTATTCGCTTCATTGTCAAAAGCGCGTATGTGCTTCTCGGAGAAATATCGTCCTTCGGAAGCGCGAAACCATAATCGTGCCATAATCAACCGTCGTAAATAAGGCGCGACGATCGTATAGGATATACCTATCGGGCGTCCGCGTCGTAAATTCGCGGTTGGTTTCACTGAAACGGCGGCGGGTATACCTCTATCGAGGTATCAGCGCAGCTTCGACAAGGAGAAGCAGGAGCAGGAGCTTGCACATGTGAAGGCCATCTCTTTTCTCCCCTATTTGTCGTCATTACTCATCGATATTTCGCGAGCGGTTATTTATATTCGTTTAGAGAGAGGAGGCTCTCCCCGCTTCAGAATTGCATAACTGCGATAGCCACAAATGAGATACTTTACTCGCATAAATTTTTTTATTTTTTTTTCTCTTGTTATATTAATTTTAAACATCATGATCAATAAAGTGTCACCATCTGGTTATGGAGTATTTTCTTTTTTTTTTTTTTTTTTAATTGAGAATTTTATGAGTTATATTTTTAAAATAATCTTAATTTTTTATAAATCGTTTTGTCGTGTTGGAAAATTAATTACATTTGTTATCAATTATTCAACAAGGAAATTACATCTCGCTGCATTAATGATCGGCATCACGACTATAGAAACTCGATATGATCAAACGAAGTAGCGTCGTATATGCGAATTCGATCAATGTGCAGCCCGTTTCCCCGACGTTTCTCTGTCTCTCGTTAACGAGGCAGAAGCCTCGGCAAACGGAATACCAAAAGAACGCCCGAGGCCGCGTCTAGATCGGGTTCCGCCGATAGAGCCGTAACGCCGAAAATTAGCGCCGTCCAAGAAACAAATATGTGAGAAGAGAGAAAGGGGGAGACAGCGGTTGTGAGGAACAGACAAGGACAGCTCGTGCGACGTCGCCGCGAGAGAGAAGAGAGATGTGCGTATGTATAGTATATTCGTGCCGGTGAAGGGGATGCGTGCGTCCCGAGTTGTTTCGCGCTTGCTCGTCGTCGTCGTCGTCGTGCTCTCGCACATCACCGCGGGCTCCTGAGGTTTCGTGGAAGCGATCTCTCTTCCACCTGCCATATATTGCGGAAAGCACAGCACCGGAGATGGGATGTACTGGGTGTCCCGGAAGTGCATCGTTGCGGTTACACTCGAAACTGGCAGACCACTTCCGCGTATGGGAGACGAAACGCGACGAGGGAGAGAGAGAGAGGGTCGTCGCAGTACGACCGAGATCGCAAAATAATCGAAAAGATAAAGGCAGAATAATAAAAATGCGCGGATTATTTTGCTTTTATAATTACTGTCTCCACGTATATAATTAATATGTATAATGCAATTTATTAAGTGCATTTATATATGCTAATTGTAATTAAATTATGAGATACGGAAAGTTAAAGTTATAGTTAATCTGACGGGATTGTACGCTGTTATCGAAAAAGATAGGTCTATCCGGTCGATGATAATTGCAATCATTGCAATTATCGTCGGCTGAGAGGAAGAGAGAACGGGACAGAGTATAAATTATATCGATTAAAAAGATTGGCATCTCGCAACTTATTAACGATGGCATCCGCGATATAGGTTCGTGCTGCGCATCGATCGAAAGTCTCGAAAATGGGAGTACACCATATGCCATACGGGAATAAACCGACATGGTATACTCTAGAAAGAAAGAGAGAGAGAGAAAAGGAAGGAGAGAGAGAGACCGCTATGTGTAAAGCCCTTTGAACATTGTAGCGGGACGAGGAATTACGAACGAGAAAGCCGGATGATCGACTGTCGGACGAAGCAGGTGCTTCTTCGCAAAGTTGCCCGTTTTACCGCGCTTTATCTTGTATTCCATTCCGCTTCATCGCGCCATACCTTCGGAATCAATCATAACGCGATATCGCGCCACGCTTACCGCAGTTATCATTTCCCAGGTGTAATTGTGTCGTCGTAGCTACATATTTAATGGCGATAATCGCGGAGCAGGCGTAACGACGCGTGCATATGTAAATGAGACAATGTGTATGGTGTGCGCTTTCGCGATGTACCACCGGCTCACATGCTCCTCGTTTGCATGATTGTTATCTAAACTCTTCTTTTTTTTTTTTTTTTTAACGTGGACACGGTACCGGAATTGTTGCATTCTCACTTGTTCTCGCGAAAGTAAACACTTAATAGCGGGGTTGTGTGTGCAATCTCTTTTTGAAAAATTAACATATATTAAATGGATTTTACGTTATACTTTATAAATTTCATTAACATTGAGAAATTGAAAGATTTTATTATTAAAGCGGATTCAGTCAATCTCAAAATAAAAATCACAGAAAAAAAAAACGCCATTATCGGCAATACCGTGTATCTTTAGATTCTACTAATTTTCTCGGATATGATTTATCGCGCGTTATTTGTGCGGCCGTCTCTTTGACGGTTTAATTTTTAGTATTATTGACGCGGAGTCGACAACGCGGCAATGCGGCTCGATCTAGCACCTAATTCTTGTTCTCCCTGGCAATAACATAAGCCGTAATGATGATACTGGTCGTATCCGATGCCGATAAATATTTCTGATGACTCGGCCGCTGTCGTAAGAACCCGAGATCTTGAGACCTCGGAAGCCCTTTCCCGTAATCTGTGCGCATATAAGAGGAGGATGGCCATTAAAGCCGAACGGCGCTAATCGACGATTATTCCTCAGCCTCTAGAGGAATGTCGCGTAGGCAGTATGTCTTTTCTTATAAAGAAAACTTCCTCTGGCTGTGAACTTTCGCTAAACAGTATTGAAAAAATCTCAAGACTTTCACTTTTTAATTATTTGGCGAATTATTTGATTAAAAGATATTCTGTAAACGTATATTGTTTTTTAAATATATGTATATAATTTGTAAAAATAGATTATATGTAGAGAAAGATAGAGGTACATAGATTATATACAAAGAGAGCTATGAAAAAATAGTTAATATGAAAGAACGCGCGCTGATTGGATGCCGATTTAGAAATAACTTTATCGTAACTAAAGACAATCCTAATTTACTCACGTCACTGTGTCTCGAATTTGAATCCGCAGAGTAGTCGCACGGTAGTCATATGTCAGTTGCTTTCGACTGGTGACAAGCAACGTCTTATCGGGCCGTTCCGATTTATAGTTTTAAACGGCGATACCCAGAGAAAATGTGGCGGCGAGACAGAAGGAAATCGCGGCGGGAGCTTTCAAAGGGACATTTTATCGCACGATTTACAGCTTTCGGCAGCCTCCGTATGACAACGGCCGGTTATAATTTGTATACTCATTAGCGGATGAGGTCTAGCCAAGAATTATGTATGACGGAAGAAGAAAAAGGTTTTCATCGCGACAGATACGGGGAATCGACATCCCGTTTTCTATGATACACGAGGCGACCGGATAGATCTTGGCCTTCTGTATGTGATTTTAATGTGATAACATACATCCGTTTTTCTCTTTTTATATCTCTCCTCTGTGATCTCCGAATGAGATAAGCGCTATACGCAGGCGTTACTTTGTGAATATAATTTTGGACATTTGTGTCCAGATACCTTGAGAAAGTATCGTGTCAACTCGCTTTATGTGTCTCCACGATAATTAATTCCGAAGGCATGAATATACATTAAAGATGAGATGGCTGTTTACACGTTTCGAGCTGATTTTTTAATTGATCGAAAACACAGATAGCCGGACGCACTCGTCATTCGATTAATTTAATAGGCGCGCGAATCAATTAAATGCCACGTGACGCTCGCGTTGCTTGAAAAAAAATAGCTGCGTCTGTCTGCATTCTTGTTTCTTAATTGTTCTTAAATTAGCGATAACGTCGAATCCGCGTAAATACCCGTTTCGTGTTTTATGTAAGACATCCCAACGATTCATTTTGCTATTATGAATCTATTGCTTCTCTTAATTTTATATTGTTGCGTTTTTTGTGCAACGACATAATAATAAAATATAATTATATAAAATAATATCATAATATAATAATATTATAGAATATATATTTCATGCGCCAAAAAAACATAGAAACGATTTTTTAAACATTATGCAATCCATTGATCACATGACCGTCAAGATAAAAAATAAAAAATCATTCGCGTAGAATTTGCGATGAAGCGTTGACAGGCTCGTCAGAGGATTCCCTCGCGCGCGTCCTCCCGCAGGATATTTTGGCTCACATAGCGCGGATAATCCGGCTTAGTGTCCTCATGATGTGAATGAGAACGGCGTCTCGTTTATCGCGAGCGAATGTGCCATCGAACCGAGATGGACCGAAAGATCCTGTCTCTTGCTCGCGCTGAAATTCCATGGGGTACGGGACGTGTCTCTGAACGGATGGACAGTAGGCAGATGCTACCAGAGAAATCCTTGCGGCGCGTTGCTACCTTTCTTCGCGATACCTTTGACGTTTCGCAAGACGAACGGTCGATCCTTTTTTCAGAGTTGCCTTCGATCAATATCCAGCAAGAATTTGAGAGTTAGAATTTATAATAGGATTTTTTGTAATCGTTTCGATTAGCTTCTCAATTTTCATACATGTATAATGCGTGTAAATAAATATAAAATAGTTTTTATTTCTATGTTATTTGACGTTTATTTATTTTATTACTTAAAGATTCGTAGTTAATATTTTTTCATATTTGTTTTCGATGTTTTATTTCACTTATTAGGAATAAATAATTTGTGTGTTAAAGCAGATTATAATTTGATCAAGCGCATCATCGTCTTTAAATCGAGACAAAAGATAGGATTACAGATAGCTTTTTTGCTGTCATTATGTAAAAAACTGTCTATACAGAGCCGATATAGATATACTCGGATGTGTGTCTTGTCTTGTATATTTCTCATCTTTTGTTTTGTACGTTAAAATGTTTTGATCTATTAATGTGACTGAGATTTGATGAGATTTACTGCACTTATTTGCAATAATGTAATTTTTCGTCGCAACATGATCGTGAGAAACTATTTACGCGCGCGTTTAAATATGTCATGAGAGAGAAAGAGGGAGAGAGAGAGAGTTTGAGAATATAATAATATAATTGTTATCGTTACACTCAGAGCGCGATGAAACTTGGGTAGCATGTTATAAAAAAACTATTGAAGTATATACTTTAGTATAGTATTTATGCATTGTTTTTTATGATAAACATAAATTATAAATTGATGAGTCACGTCTACCATTTGACCATTATTATTATAGTAATTATGTTTGGTGTAACAGAATTCTCAAATAATGTGATAATACTTTACAAGTTTAATAGATCTTAATGCATGCGTGTGATATAATAATTAATCGAACTGCATATATATATCCGACAAAACCTGTGAAATATTTTATTTTGATTTTCCAAAATAGCATCTTGCGATACAAAAGTTTGAAATTTTTTCTGCGCACATTTTAGCACGCGCGAAACAGCACAAGCGTGATCTTTCATCATATGGAATCTCGTCTATTCTCGAGAAAAACATGGTCGCGTGTAACTTTCCATTATAGAATCAGCCAAGTATACAAGCACGACGATGGATCTCGTGTTTCGTCCGAAAAACGTGATTCCGAGCGACGATTTTCTAGGTTTCTCGCGACACCGATATAGGTACCTCCTCTTTCCTTCGTCTCGGATATAATTCCTTCGGACAAACACACGGAGCGTACGTCAACGGCAGCTACCGGGATGCGTAGCACGGCCGTCGTCGTCGTCAGTTTCTGGCCCGGGGCCCGGTTTTTATTCCAGGGAACGCGTCTCGGAAGCCACCGGCGCGACCGCTGTCTGACAGCGGCCGGGATTGACTCGTGCACGTTTCTATCCCGACCTTTCAGGATTCTACCAGGTGTCGTCGACGTGACTTCGCGGCCGCGCGTTCTACGGAATGCGCACGATTCGTCCCTCGAAGACATTTCAGGAGTGAGAACTCTTCGAATCATGAGAAGAAAGCGATGACGGAAAGAAGGCGACGACGAAGCTCTTCGTGTTTTAATATTGGCGAGAGGATATCAAAGAATATAATGTTTGCCTTTTTTTAGGAAGATAACGAGTGACAAATTATTTTCAGCATTATACATACATTGTGCGAGACATAACATATTTTTTTTTTAATTAATATATAAAATGAAATGCGCGCGGATAATACAAATGATCAACAAAGTGGTCTAAAATAAAAAACGCGATTATACGAGTTGCATGATAGTTTAAGTTATATAACTCGCTTATATAATCAAGCAAATAATCTAATCGAACTGTATATGTTGATCGGGGGTCTAGGCAGATGTTTCCTCAGATGAAGTTCCGAGTTTCCGGCCTGGATGCTAAGGCCAAGTACATCCTTCTGCTGGACATTGTCGCCGCCGACGACTACAGATACAAATTCCACAACAGGTAGAGAGGTTTTGCGTGGTATAGGGAAAAGCGGACTTGTGGAAATATAATTACTATTGCGGACAGCTTGTGTTAACGATCTCAAGACAAAAACGAGCGTTTCTTGAAGCGCCATCTTTCGACATGATATACCAATTACTTATACTTACATTTTATTATTAGCTTTTTTATTTTTAATATTAATACAAATGCTCTTTTTATATATATAACGGTTTCAAAATTGAGCTATATGAAGTAATTTTCCATGTTTGATAAGTTTTGATAACGTTTGTCGAGATTTTTAAGATCGGTTGTCCGCCGGAAAGCGTCATATCCAAGGATACGAATTTTATGCACGGTTTCCCCTTTTCCGTGGGAACATTAAAGAAGCTCAGCAGTGAACGACAGAACTAACGTATGCTGTGTTTTTTGCGATCGCAAAATTGTTCGCAGACGCATGTTTCCCGCGTATAAAGTGAGGGTGTTCGGGTTAGACAAGCAGGCTAGCTACATACTTCTAATGGACATCGTGGCATCGGACGAATGCCGATATAAATTTCACAACAGGTGATATTTTTGACCCTGCGCGATCGAAGCGATCCTGAATCATTCTTTTTTTCTATCTATGAATTAAAGACACGATTCTAATATTTGAGAGATTGAAAAATATATTTGATTAAACATTAATTATTATTTTTTTTTTTTTTTATAAATAATACATATCTTGGAATTGTTTTTTTAAATAATGATCCGGGATCGATCTTGATCGGTTTACACTGTTTTCCCTAGAAAACTCTCTTAAAATAAGTGTGGAGCGTGCGCTGCGAACAATTCCTCATACTCGTCGAAAATAATTTATTTCTCTGATCCTGTGCATCCTTTCGCGATCGTGTGTTAAATCCGATTAATTTATTCCGTCATGCGTAATAAGTTCAACGACTAATTTCTGTACAGTTCTCGTGCGAATAATCAATTGTTTACATTATTTTAAAAATAACTTGATAAATGTTTAATTAATAAAAAAAATTATATTTGTATATATACTGTGGTGGAGCAATATTTTCAGAAATAATAATTTTCTCTCGCAGAAATGCCACATAGGGGAAGGGCTCATGGGGAAATTATTTCGACTTGTATGGGGATCGCAAGCCTTCACATTAGTTAACCGAGATGCCTTGCAAATGTCGTGACGGTATTTCTCAAAGTTTCGTTACAACATAAATATATCGTACATATTTTTGAATGTGATCTTATAAAAATTATGTAATTACACTTTGTGCGCGTTAATTATTAATGTTTCGGCGTCACAGTTTGAAATTCAGAAATGATTTTATTTGCCATACTTTTCGTCGAAGGTTTCTCTTGAATTTGGGCGAGCGCAAATATTTGCGTAGCTTCACAAAAGTGAACAACCGTGTGTTTCTTTCGTGTACTTTCGCGCACTTTACGACAGCCGCGCGCAACTTTTTCGCGACAGATATCGAATCTCGGCTCGCGTTCCGACAGAAGGGACTCGATTGGCGCTTCTCCACCTCGAGAAAATTCTTGCGAGGCATCTCGGATACCTCGACGCGACGTCGTTTGGACGATCGAAACGCAGACCACAATGAACGATTACATCATACCGGCGACCGCAGCCACTTTGGAGAGAACTCGTCCAACAAGTTCTTCCTTCGGTCCTTCGCGCTCGAGTTTGACCCACCTGCGACGACTACGAACGGCTGACACGCCTCCTTTAAAAGACAACAATCGCGCCCGGTTGGTGATGCTCGCGGCGAGCAAAACTACTCGAACTAACGAGGTTCACTTTGTACTTCTTCTTGGTTCATTCTAGATTATCGATTGCGTCATTTATGTTGAAAGATACGTAGGATTATTAATTTACTGCGAAAGGAAATTGTAATAAGATTTATTTATGATTATTAAAAGTACGATTAACTCGTTCCCCATCTGTGTTACCAGTCAAGTCTAGGTAGAAAAGATGTCGATTAAAAATTAGGTAATGGCTCTTTTTTTTTTTTTGGTGCAGTAGATTTTGTAAACTAATATTTTTCACAAATTTCTTCTTTTTTGAGGTGTGAAAATGAAAGAAATCAGTTGAAGTGAATTACAGTTTATTTCGTCGGATTTTATTTTTCTATGGTCTGCTTTTCGGTCCCACATTTATCCTAGGTAACGATGAAGATCGTTAGTATCTTTGTCGTTGTCGAGGCATGTTTCGTGACGCATGTTGCACCCGGTATCTTTCTAATATACTTTTACGCATGTTGCGAGCAGTAGGTGGATGGTAGCGGGTAAGGCGGATCCGGAAATGCCGAAGAGGATGTACATACATCCGGACTCGCCGAGCAGCGGCGAGCAATGGATGCAGAAGGTCGTGAGCTTCCACAAACTCAAGCTCACCAACAACATCAGCGACAAGCACGGCTTTGTAAGTACTGTACGTAACGCCAACCAAACAATTACTTACTTACTAGCTACTCTTTAAGCTTACTCCTCTGGTTTGCAATTAATCGCTAACTTTTGGATCTGCCTGGAATGCGCACATTCCACAACAGGCCGATTCAAAATGTGAAACGGTCGTAATCGAATGTACATGCATGCGACATTCTTTGCTTTTCACGATCGATCAAATATTAATAGGGAAATATATATATATATATATATATATATATATATATATATATATATATATATATATAGACTTTGAGCATTTATATCGAGAATTTTTCCAAAAATAAAATATATTTGTTTAAATAATTTTTTTACATAGAATGTTAATGCGGAAAAGTCAGTAGAGCTAATGCTTTTCTACGTAACAAGATTTTATTTAGTATACGATTTGAGAATTTTACCGATATACGGGTAAATTCTTTTGAATAATCCTCACGTTAATCGTACACTAGCAAAGAGGAGGCCGGAGGATTCGCGAGAAACCGGAAACGGAGCAGTCGCGTTCCTTCACAACGGCCCTGAAGGATCCTGTGAGGCGCGCGCGCGCGATCGGATTTCCGCGCGGATACCTTAACCGCAGCGTAATCTCCGGATTAAGTTATCGCGATGGATTTCGCCGTCAAGTAGTTTCGCCCCTTTCCCCGCATCGCTCGTTCCTCTCTTATTCGTCTTCTTCTTCTCTATTAGCCTCGGCCGCTTGTTCCCTCGAACCCCTTTCGCTCTCATTCTCTCTTTTTCTCTCTTGTCCTTTCTTTCTCTGACGCAAGGGTGCGCGGAAGCTAGCATTAACTAAAGAAGAAGCCCGCCTGCCCCCCTCCTCATTTCTGCGGCCATGGTGGGGCTCTGTCTCTTTTTCTCTACCTCGTTCTTTTTCTTTTTTGCGAATCCTTTTTGCGGCCAACCCGTCGGCGCCCTTTGAAGGATCTTGCATCGCTGGCTCGTGAAATCTAGTCCTCCTTACCCAGAGCTCACCGATGTCAATGGCTGGCTGTCGCGCAGTGCGTGGTAGACCTTTGTTAAAACCACTCTCCTACCTCCTCCTCCCCCCGTTTCTTCCCTTCTCATCTTCTTTCTCTCTCTCAGCGTGTATCCCTCTCTTTCTCGTAAACACTCGCGTAAACACGTCTATGCGCCAGGTGAAGAAAAGTGGACGAGTACTCGTGAGAGAGCGAGCGAGATGAATGTATGTGAGGGAAATCGTAAAAGTAAGAGAGGAAGATAGAGGGAGAGGGGCTAGATAGAAAGAACGAGAAGGAACAACGAGCAGATTGTCGTCGAAAAGTAATGTGGCCACGACATTATGCATGGTTCACCTACATCGTGTGACACGGCAGCGGGCGTGCGTCTCTTCCGTCCTTAAGGAACCTTTTACCTCTCTCTCTCTCTCTCTCTCTTTCTCGGAGTAATGCAGAGAGATCGGATCCAGTTTGTGCACGAGCCCAGAAAATGCCTCTCGAAAAAATCTCCCCTTTCGAACTCCTTTTTCGCGTCGCGGCTAATAAACGACGACCCTTTTCACCTGGCCCAACCCTTTCCAGATTTACGAAAGATCTGGTCCGAGAGAGGGTTCTTTGAAGGATTATGTGTTTTTTCACGCTACTTCAAAAGCGAGTCTATAAGAGCGATCTCATATGGATACGGTGGAGTACACACTTATTGAAAAACGCGAGTATATGATTATTTACTGACGTAGGATATATAAAAGATCCGTTTATTTTATTTTATTTATTTTTTGAGCGTGCACTAAATTTAAAAAATTAAACATAAGTGCAAGAGTAAAAAATATTATTGGCAATTCTAAATTTCAACATATATTAAGACCGACACATTATATTATATTATCGTTTTTCAAAGGCAACAGATTTAAAGATTTATAATAATAATAAACAAAGTTGCGATTTTTTGCTACTTACGCGAATGCATTTAGACCATTAGTAGAGCGTGTAGAGATTTGTTATGAGTAAAGTTTAAATATGCGTCTTGAGATTTGACTTCGAGTTTAACCCTAATTTTCGCCGAGATTTAATCCTCTTCTGCTTATCCTACTTAGTGAAGGTCTGAGAGGGAAAAGCAAAAAAAAAAAAATTAGCACAAACACCTTGGAATCCTCTCGAGTCTAATCTCGGCGTCTCGAGGGAAACGGGGAGGGGGTCGGGCAGAAGAGATGACGACGCACCGGGCCCTTTGTCGGGAAATCCCAGCGTGGCAAACAAAAACGAGACACTGCCGAGTCACGGCCCTTTGGGATGTCTTCGAGGGCGGAGGGCCTAGGTCCGCGAGTAAATATCGGTGAAAGGCCGTCAAGGACCGCAAACAGGACACCGACGGTACGCCACGAGAGACATCCCGTCGTGGCGACAACAGCGGCTGAAAGAACCTCGTTGCTCCCGTTTTAAAGTGACACCGCGTGCGCTTCCTCAGACGCTAGTAAGCATTAGGCGTGGGAATGTTTGACAGGATGAAAGCGCGGGGCGGACCCGATTTTAAATGGAAGTTAGAATATACGCGGTTTCATATGTGATACGTCACATATATTTCATTATTAATTAATGTAAGCGTATATAAAAATTATGACGGAAAATAATTAAAATAATTAAAATTTATTTGCTTAAAAATAAGTAAAATTTAAAGATATCTCTCTACTCTCTTTTTCTTTCTTTCAACATAAATGTTGATGTAAATGACGCATTATATGTATATATTCCCGCCTTTAAATTATTATTACGTATTATTTATATGTTACATATTATTGTTTACATATTAAATATGATATATATATATATATATATATATATATATATATATATATATTTCAATTTTTTAACTAGCCCTGGGCGCAATCCGGTGGCAACTCTCCACTGTTTATTGTCGATGCGATTGTTTCGTTTTTTCGTGGTTGAATCATGTTATCGTCATTATGGCTCGCCACTAATGAAATAATTTAATTTGGTAATCGAAGCGTTTTGCCGCGGGATATCCGAAATGCTGAAAATACTAGAATCACGAGCGACCTTCCTCCACGTTACTAAAAATCGTTTTCTTGATTCACTCGCGAAAACGTTTTTTCGCTTCGTTCTCACTTTCGACAAAATTCTTTCAGCTACAACGAGCAAAGAATTATTTATATGTCAGCTTATCAAAGCGATACTTATTACGAAGTATCCGAAGTCTTATCAAATCTGTTTTTTTTTTTTATCGATGTATGCAATAGCGGATATTCTTATCGACACACGTGCCTAATTTTTCCGGGAATATAATGAGAAGAATACTAAGCTTTTTCCTATTCAAAGAAATTAATTTTGCTCGACTCAGAGACATGAACGTAATAATAATCTACAGCATCTTTCATATTTTGCCTTTTTTCTTTGTCTAATATCCACGTTCAACGCGATCCACATCCGCTGAACGATATTTTGACGAATTGTTCGAGGAAGATAGAGCCGAGAAACTATTTTGTAGGCGCGAAATTTCAGTATCTCTCGATACGTGCTCGACATATCGCTCGGAATTCCGTTGGAAATCAATTTTCAATTTTCGCCCGGTAGTAGCGCATGCACAGGGGCATCCATATCCGCGCGTCCGCGCGCGGGAAAAAAAAGCATCGAGAAAACGAGGGGAAGAATTTCTTTTCCAATTTTGCGAAAAAAAATTAAAACGGAGAACAATCGGTCTGTGGACCGAAACTCGATCAAATGTGCCTCGCAGCTTTAATTATCCAGCGCCCAGCGGCGGAGCTTACAGAAGCACGGTCGAGCGGCGCTCGTGATTTGTTTAGTAATGGATACGTGCAGCTGTAGTGGTGTTCGTTAGTTGACATTCAACGATAGACCGATATGGGATGCAGCTTATCCGAGAGATAGAGCGGCGTTCCCGTTCTTGCTTGCTTTCGCGAGAATTTTTGCCTCGCGATATTTACGTTTCGTAAGAGCGGGCGGCTACATTCTTAAATCGTAATCGAGATCTCTCTTCTCTCTCACGTTTACAATATAACTGCTCACTGCGTAAACTTTGATTATTTGTTAAGAAAATAATCGCCAATATACGTATATGATTGAGAGACAGCTCTTGTAACGCAGCTTACGCATATAGTACATTCGTATTGACGCAGCATGCAAATAGAACATGCGGTTCGCAAACCGCAACACGCGTACACATACATACGGAATACGCACGGAATAGTATCGCGGCCAGGATATTAGATCGTCGCGAAGCGACGCGACGCGGCGCAGTTCGTTGCGTGCGTCGCGTGTACGCACACACGCATGGTCGTTCATTACTGTGGCATCGCGTGTCCCGAGGCGTCGTGCGTGTAAGCTTCGACGGTGGCTCGCGGGGGCCATTTTACTGTCCGCCGTGCGAGGAACACCGAGATTCCATACGTGTCGCGGACATTAAAGTCCGCTACGATCAATCAGATGGAGATTAGTCACGAGAATCGCAATGAGATTGCGCACGTTTATACCTCGAGCGTTTTGCATCGTCCGCGCGCATTAATGTACGCGATTGTGCGAAGAATAGCATGAGATGCTTGTACAGAGTGTGGCCATTTCCTGCAAAAACATGGAAAATCTCATATTTTCAGGCATTTCTTTTGTATATCGAGAAATTAGGGAACATTCGTGGAATTTTATATTGGAACTCGGGGAATTTTTTTTTAAATCCTCTCTTTAATAATTTTGCTTCTATATTGCAAACAGTTGGCAAGTTCAAATTAATTATGTGTTTAAAATATATTATAATTATCTATTTATCTCTCTTTATATCTCTCTTATATATTCTTTATATTGTAATTTTTGGTCATTAGAATTTGGCATTAAAAACGCATACAATAAAAAAAAAACTTATTTAGAAAGTGCCCCAAAAAATTTTTAAATTTTTCTTTTCACTTAAGACTGAAGAAAAGTATCTGAAAAATCAGGGAATTTTCAAAGAATTTTTTTTAAAGATTTGAATAAACAGCCTGTTGTACATCATCAAGTTTATAGTTTACGATTATTTAAATATATTTAATAATATACAATACTCGTATTTGACGCGTATCTCATACATAATTTATCTATTGCGCGCAAAATCTTGATTCGTAGAGGGATTAAGCGAGATTGTCGATAATTATATCTCGAATTGATCGAGAAGAAATGAATACTTTGATGCTTGCGGTATCAAAATTCTTTCTCTTTATACATAGTCGCGAAATCGCCATCAATGAGATCGCAATTTATACTCGCGTTTACACGCCGTTGAGACGATTACGTTCGCGGCTCTTGTAATTTGTGCAAGTCTGAAAAGATCGTTCCGGTTTTATAGGCATGCGGATTTTGTCATTATTTACCGTGTATAAACTGGCATTTAATATTCTCCGTAAGTGTGTGCCCCGATAACGCCGTGTTTACCTTCGTCGGGATCCGTGTCGCTTTGTTCTCGGCGCCGCTCGGCTACTTACCTAATTATCGGCGAACTGTACCTTTTATGCGTGCACGCAGATGCGTACATTTTGTGCCTCAGGTTTTTCAATATAATTATTAATACATATAACTCCCGACTTGCCCGCTTTTAATACCAGCGCGTCGTTTGCCTTCAATTTTATCGTTTCTCTTATTTACATAACGATTAACTTCCGTCGAATGTTTGTTTGGCGAATGTACTAGAAAATATCGCGTGTTAACCGATAAATAATAAATAACAAATGATAGTATCAAGTTGATGATGTACATTTGCCGCATTTAATTTTCGATAGTAGAAAAATATCGAAAATTTATATAAAAGAATTGTCCATTTATGCTTTTTCTCTATCTATGATTATTATATTATCGAGATATTTTGAATAATAATAATAATTAACTAATACTTTAACGTAAATTTTAGATTTTTTTGTATTTCGAGAGACAAGTAGCATTAAGCGAACTCGTGTCACGCCCGTCTTGTTTAGACCCAGTGGAAAAAAAGAAAAAAAAGAAAAAGGAGTTCGCGCTACGCATGCTCAGACATTACTAAATCATTTGCCCGCGGCTGCATTTCGCACGCACTCTGCAAATTTCCCTGGGGCTTTGCTCTCCGGCAACAATCGAGCGCGAATTCTACTACGAATTCTAGTCGATACGACAAGAAAAGAGATCCCGCTCCGCGCATTATCGTTTCGCAGGCTGATATTTAGCTACGGTCGAGAGAAAATATCTTACGATTGTTTTGTCTTCCGGTGTGTAATCCTCTTGTCTCTCTCTCTCTCTCTCTCTCTCTTTCTTTCTCTCACTGATCGTATTGTACATCGTACAACCAATTTTGTAACCGCTGCTAAAGGCGTGTCGGTGTAAATTCCTGAATCCTTAATGAAGCAACACGAACACCCGTAATAACTAAGTTAAATCTCTTGGCGTGATCGAAAGATGTATATCGAAAATGTACCATCTCACTCTCGCAGCCCAACCCTATACTTTCGACGTCGTATACCGCTCGTTTGCTCGGCTTCACCGTTTACTTAAGACACCCCGAATTAATGAGAACTCTGACGCGCGCGCGCGTTCATTTGCAGCTTTGCGGCGGACTGGCGTTGACCTATCTCTTAAAATTTTATGATTCCCGAGAAAGCCCGAAGGAAATGACGTGGCAAAGGCACACTACGCATGTCCGTCCGTATTTGCCGTAAGGTCGGAGAGGAGAGGATTAAACGGCGACGATTAACGATCGTGCATTCCGTATCAAGACATCATCGTGTATCATCCGCGGCAGCCGGGTACGCGAGGACTTGCCTGGATAATTTGCGTGTGTCGAGCGAGAAACGGGCGTGGAGTCCGGGGTCGAGCCGCCACGGTGGCTTCTGATCGTTATAATAAATGGGATAATGACATAACGGGCGCGCCGCAGGATCGAGAGCGCGCCCGGAACCTAACATCGTAATTATTACTTTCGGTTCGCCCGCCCTTCTTCCCCTTATGTGTTTTTTCTCGCGAATTACTTTCTTCCGCGAGAAGATGCGTTATACCAAATCGCGCATTGTGATTAGAAACATTTCTTTTCAAACGATTACGAAAAGGCAATGGTAGTCTATGTTTTTTAGGACGAACAAAACGATAGTTCTTTAAGGGATGGAGAATCCTTACGTATGGATGCGTGACGTACGCGGATAAATAACTTGCAAGATCGATCGTACACTAATCTCTTGTTTTTCCGCACTTTTGAAATCTTTGTTTAATAAAGCAAAACTTTCTTCTACTCGCAATGCATTGGTTTATTGATACGCCGAGTGAAAACTTGAAGAAGGAAGTAGACACTGTATGATAATACAATAGTTGCGATATTTACACGTAAGTTGATGAGTGAAGAGGCGTTTGCCAACTGTCGGTTACTTCCTGCTCTATTCGTCAACTTATTCTCTTGTGTACAATGTTTCTGAATAATATAAGTTCGATGAACTCTAAAGTACAATGCAGAAAGATCAATATGAGGTACTTCAATATGAAGAGAGCATAAGTAAGTTAAAGATAAATATGCCTATACACGTAGAAAGAATGAGAATTAGATACTAATCGTTAACGCGTAGATTTTAAGATATAAAAGAAACTCATAAAAATTCCAATAACGCGTCATATACGAAGAGTATGTTGTATCGCATTAAACGAAGAATAAGATATTATTTTACGGAAATGATACACGAGAGTGGTGATCCGTTTGTTATCTCCTTTTTCGCACCAACTCTATGCCCACGCTAATTAATAGCTCTCCTTCCCACCGTCTCGTTAATCAACCTCCGCGTATGCGCCGCACTTGTATGTCGAACGACTAACCGGCTGCCTTTCATTTTTTCCGTCTTAATACGGCATTTCGCGCAGGTGGCACTTGGCGGGAAATTTAGCGAGCCACTCGAGAGATCGCTGGGAAATCGCGACGCGAATTTTATCACCGCTAAATTGGAATCACGAGCGTCGCGAGTGTTTCTTATCGCACACGGAACGGAATAATTACACTTGAGACGAATCGGTAGAGATTGAAATACGCTATCCATCTAAGATTTCGTGTCGCGAGATTAACGTGTCCTAAAATCAAGACACTGAATTAATCTTCTTCTCAATAAATTTTCCACTGAAATTATCAGACTTAAAATTTCAGGCTACATGTTTCGAAGAGAGATATAAGTATAGTGTGCAAATCAAATACAGATTCAAATACAACTACGAGAATATATATGCTCAGGATTACAAGATGTCGGTAATATATAAATAATTTTATTATTTTATTTTAAAATGTCTAAAAAAAATAAATCTCTTGAAAGAGATATCTGTCTCACAGAGCCCCTCTTCTGATATTTTTCCTCTCGTATCTACTCCTTTCGTATTATTCTTCTTATTTTCCGCTCTTGTTGAACGGCATTTTTCCGCGCTTTAATATTCAATTTGTAGGTCGTTACACGGATACGTCACGCACCTGTCGCGTTTCCGAGTGAAAATTTCACGAGCGAACGCACGCAGTTGCTTTCGAATTCGCCTAGTTTCGCAGCTGTCATTGTTCTTCCGAGTCGGCGATTTCTTCGCGAAGAAGTCATATCTTAGCTCGAACGTTTAAGTTCGAGGGCGCCGCAAGCGTGACAGCTGTCACTCAGCGGACATACATCATCCACGAGGTTGGCATATTATTCCAACCAGCGGCATTCATTTCGCAAGGTCGATTATTTTGCGCGCACGTGTGTGTGTGTGTGTGTCGGTACTTATCGTGCAGCCGTTCTAACAGCGAGATAGACCAGCCATTCTACTTGCAGTAATCAAATCGAATCGATGAATTTTTTATCGTTCGCGTTACCAACGGCATTAAATAATCAAACGTTATATGGGATTCCTCGCGTAATCGCGTATGTAGATCAATGCGCAAATTCAGTATCACACCAATCAATGACCGGACTTCACCGTAAATTATTAATTATTCGCGTAATCTCGTTAATTCATACGTTACTACTTTGATCACATCTTTTTTTTTCATTTTCAAAACGAGGATGAATAATCTATAAAACGCCGTTACCGATCGTCATTGCTATAATTACATACTTGATTAACTTGGCGTGCAATAGAATCAACGATTAGAGTCAGATAGAAAGACGGGGGAGCCTCGCGGCATTCAAGTCCCGATTTCGCCGATAGAGACGCGGTCGTGAGAGGAAGCCATAAATTGATCTTGACGAAAAGAGACGAGAGTTCCGGACGAGGTTGAAACGAGATAGGAACGAATTTCGTTGGGATCACCGATGGATTTCCACGGTAAGCTCTCTCTCTTTCATTCTTGCGTGTATACGTAGGGATAGGGTGCCGAAGGGCGCACAGGGAGATAGAGTAGGTCGGTTTAATAGAATCGAACAGGCGGTAAGGCGATCCCGAACGATCTGTCTTTTGCCGCTGAACGGCCCAATCGAAACCCTCCTGGCGACGTCTGACGCGACTTTTCCTCACCTCCCCTCCCCTCCCCCGCTCTCCCCACCTCACCGCTACCTCTTAACATTGGCAAACAACCCTCGTACAACGTCCCTAACGGACGTCCGCGCTCCGTTTTGTGGGGTAAGACGCGCCCTCGCGATCCGAAAGTGATGGATTCCTCGTTATACTTCTTGTAGCAGGGCGAAAGATGGCGACGATATAGATGCTAGTTCTAATTCAGAACACGACATTTCTATTTCCCGAGTATAAGGAAGAAAATGTCTGAACATTTACAAGAAAGAAAAAGAACGTTCACAAAATATGTAAGAATATAGAAGATATTTGAGACAACCATTTATGTCTACTGATAAACGTCCCTCTTATTTGAAAACGAAATGCTTCGATTCTTCTCGAGTGTGTAAAAGAAAATATCTGAAACATTCAAAAGTGGAAAAAAACGGTCAAAACTGGAAGAGTATGGAAGCTATCTGTGAAAGAATCTAACACACACACACATATATATATATATATATATATCTGCTTTGTGTAAATTTATTAACGTTATTTACAACGAGATGAAAATTAATAACGATGCTAATATCGGGATGCTCCCTCGTTGACACTTTCTGTAAATTTATATTCTTTGCCGAAGCAAGAAGCGGCGGCTCGAGAAGAGAAAATTCGGAAGATAAAAGGAACGTTAACGAAGCATGGTGGAAAAAGCGGGAAGGGAAAACGGTGTATTCTTATTCTTGGTGGGTAGTTTCACGGCATTACCACCGCGTTTGCTCGCCGTTTTTTTCCGCGGTTAGACGCGGAGTAGAGGCAGAGCAAAGAAAGTAAAATTAAAAGGTACGCTGCGCGGAAGTTTGGCTGATAAGCGTGGTGCTTTTTAAATAAAAAGCACAGTTTTCCTTGCCGAGAGAGAGACTTTCTCTGCCTCAAACGAGCGTTTTTTCGTTTCCGCCGACGAGACTCGCGACGGAGAAGAAACGAGAACAACGTGCGGTTATTGTTCGCACGAATAGAAATTTTCAAATTTTCCTCAACGTGGCTGCGTGCAACTTTTAAGCTGATCTCACCCTAAGAGAGCAACGAGCCCGACTTGACAGCGAATTACAATTTAAAACTTTAATTGTAACAAAATACGCAACGTCATTCACACTTGTATTTTAGTATCAATAAATTTTTGCTTTATACTTCTTTTTTTAGCGCAAATATTGAATATGCTTGCGGGACGCTCTCTCATTCTTTTTTTCCCTTTTCGAAAACCGCTAGAAATCAAGTTAGAAAAAAAAAAGAGAGTAAAAAATTATTTTGTGCATATGTTGGCGATATTCAGCCGGATAATTGCGCACGGCGAATCAGATTATTCGCCGTGTCTCTCTATTGAAATTCGCCATTTTCGCAGAACGACGAAATAAACGTCGCGCGGCAGGCGAATTTTCCGCGCGGTACCCCGTGAAATGTTCGGCGCCAGCCGGCCGCGGAATATCATTTCCACGATCTTACCGGAGGCGAAGTGAATTTTGTCGGCATTTTCTCTGAGGGCAACCGAGGGGGTGAGAGAACGTGCTCTCTTTTTTTTGTTTCGAATTTTTCCATTCGCTCTGTTGCAAACGCGGACGAGCGTCCATTCCGATCCCACGTGCGCGTGAGCGCGCGTTATAGGGGTGTGTCGAATCCTGAATCTCGTGGCAAATTGAAAAAAAAAAAATTGGACACCGCCCGGCCGAGCTCTCTCTCTCTCTGTCTCTCTCTCTATTGTCATTCCATTAAAAAATACCGGCGGCGGTGGCGGTTGGCGTTGCGTTGCATTGCATTCCTCGTACATCCCTGCGCGCACGCGACGCATGTTGAATGCATCTAGCGTGTACGCGCAATTTTCTCTCTCGTACGCGTAAAGCCGACCCAGCATAAACGATATATTACGCGCATATTTACTCGTCAAGTATTTGACAGCTCGTGACAAATGTTCTGGGAAACGTGATGTATGTTGATGTGATAAAATGCGATATAATGTAAAGTAGAATCAATTAGTATGCACTATTCCTTTATCGTACAGTAAAATACATGACATTATTCGTATTGTACTTATCCTATCACATGTAAATACAGGTAAAGAAATAGAAAAGATTATCAATGATACGCGCCTAAAATCGTCGAAATGAAATATTATGATTTGAAAGAAAAAAAAAAAAACAGTTTCGCTGTTGAAAATTAATCTCATTAGATACGCTATTAAATTAAACCGTCCTTTTGTTTTTCGTTTTTCTGATCGTCAAGTAACGGTCGATTTTTAATCGCGAAGGATGCATAAATGCACGTTTATGACCAAACCAACGAATTATTACAATCACATGCGTACACCATCGCGTAAAATTACATCACACGTTTTAACTAATCTCGAGATTGTTTCTTGGGTAAGAGATATCCATAATACATTTCCCATATTGCTACAACACTTGCTCGTTGACGTGTAAAAAAAAATTTATCGATTCGCTCAGTTCTGATTGCAGCTAATCAACGTGATACACCATGATTTTCCATTTAACTTTAACTTCAAGTTTCCTCAAGAGAGAATTTTCCTTTGTTTCCTCTGCAAAACTCACATTTACAACTTTAAATCATCTTATCGCGAGTATAATCGAAGGTTACTTGTAGAAATTTTCGTCGCGAAAAGTAGCGTACGTTGTTCACGAATCGAGGAACGATTCTTTTTGGCCCTTCGTCCCTTCCTTTTCCCGATGCAGAGGACAAACAACTGCGGAAGCCTGTGAAGGGCTCCGCCATGCAGTTTGTCCTACATACGCGCTTCGTTCATATGTACATGCGAACGGGCAGATGTGAGCGCGTGTGAATGACGTACGCGTCAGCAGACACGCGCACACTTATGCATCTGCACGTACGTGCGTATATTACGAGTATATCGCATAGAGCTGTCGTCGTCGTCGTCGTCGTCTCATCGTGAAGGAGCATACGCGCATATCGGGTGAAGCAAGTCGAAGGGCGTTTCTAGAGGCGGTCGTCGTCCCCACCAGAACGGGGAATATTACGCGGTAAAGGGGCACGGAGAGAGGGAGCATATAGCATATCGTATGTCCTGGTGGAAGGGCCGCGTCCCTCCCCGACGACGAAAATGTCCAGAACAGGCTTTTATGTGTGTGTGTATGCGCGCGCGCGCGCGCGCGCTGCGGATGCATCACGAACGAGAAAAGGAGGCAGAGGGATATCGCATAGATCTGGTCGATTGATCCACTAATGGATGAAGTACTAGATGTCTGATGACTTACGTCTCTGAAATCGATTCTATTTTTTTAACGCATTCTAGAAATCTAAAAATGTAAAATTTTTGAGATTGATTTTACAAATTTGCAGAATTTTCGAAACAGATCTCGAAAAGTGGTCGAGCAATAAATTCATTTATATTTTGTAATTTTTTTAAAGATATATATAAAAGAAATATAAGCCTCTTTTGGATTTTTTTATTTAATATAAGAAACGAAAATAAGAAAAAATATTATATTTTCTTAGTTTTGCCTTATTGAAGATTTTTATCTCTCTCTTCCGTATTCTGTGCATAGATTTCGAAAGTTTGACACAGTCCGAGTGTTAGTGCGTCACGGCAGCGCGATGTTGTCAGAGAGTAAATATTAATTAGCGTTACTCCGTGTTCATTTCGTTCTATGCGCGGTGCAGCGTTAACCCGAATAAACACATTTTCACCCGGCAGCAATCGCACCTTCCGGGATTTCGGCTGTCGCGAATAATTAAACGGCGGCTTCGAATCTAGGAATTGTCTATAGTCACTGCGAATTATGTGACGTTTCTTTCTGTAAAAATATAACGGCGGAGAGTGGAAAAGTGTACAAAGTATAAAGAAACGTTTAACAATATAAACACAGAAGCGATTATCATGTTCGCGTAATTTGGTTCCTCTGTAATTTATCGGGAAATGGAAACCATTCGTATATATTGAAACAGAATAAAATAAAAGACAAATATGTTTTATGTCCTTGTCTCGTCGCCGATCGGCTTTTCTATCGACTATCGTTATCATCGACATGCGTTTATACACCTTTGCACTGTCGCGTTGTTTTTACGTCGCGCCAATAAATGTCATATTTATCGGACAATTTATCACTTCACGACGCATCGTGGCTTCGTACGTTTTTTCTTGAACTGGCTGTCATTAAAGCTTAACGAGTCTGTAATTACTTACAGCCGTGTGCCGTTGCAGCAAGCGTGCCGGAACGGCGAATCGGTTAAAAGTGACAGTTGCGAACGATATAAAAATCGCGTTTGATTTCACGATTAGAAAGCTCAATGACCGCGTAGAATAAAAATATCCTGGCGCGCGCGAGAATGAACGACGATTTTATCGGCACGATAAAAACATTTGCAGTTTTCGATAGGTCGAACGAAATATTATCACGCGATATATTTGAATTGTTCCCGTTTCGCAATCGATCTCGGTAACCGTAGGCCATGTGCGCGGCTCCATTCTGTATTTACATTTAAAATTACAGTGCCGAAATTGGTCGTTGTACAGAGAAAAAGAGCCACCCCAAAAAATTGATGCGATAAAATCCACGAATGCGCTCTTTTTTGACAGAGAACGTGCGGTCGGTAAAAAATAGAGGAATAGATATCGCACACGCTTTAAAAAAAGGGGGAAAAGGAATGATAGCGACAGAATAGCAAACTGAAAATCCACAAAGTTGCTGGACACGTTGCAGTTATATTTAACTATTTGGTCTTTCTTTTCTCTGTGACACAAGTAAAATGTTGAAGAATTAGTCTGTGAAATAGAGATTATTTTTGTAAATTATTTTTTTAAAGATCTGAAAATTATATATATATTTTTTATACTACATTATGTGTATGAATAAAACTCTATATACATTACAATTCTTTTACGAAAGAGTATAATTTTTTTTTTTTATTAAAATTTTATTCGACTGCACATTAGCGCGTTTCAACAAATGCTTTTAATTAATGAAATGGAAATATATGTAGTTTACGCGACACCAGTATTAGATAAACTCAAAAAAGAGCAACGGCAAGTGTCTTCTTGTGTCTTCTACGGCAATGATACTGTTGTAAAATAAAAAGGAAGAGCATGAGAAGAGTCAAGAGAAAAGTAACGAAAAGAAGCAGCCGTCTGTCGCTCGTCGAAGCATAAGATCGAACAAGACTCTTTTCGTCTTTGTTTTTGATGCCGACTAAGCCGGCGCGACATTGCGAAAACCGTGACATGGTCTTTTGCTTTTTTCGTGGCGGCAATGTTTGGTTGCCGCCCTCGCGTTGCGCAACGTCATCCTCGATTAACGATCACTATATTCCGCGCAAACAATTAACACCTCTCGTATGGATTCGAGAACCTCTTATGGCTTAATAATGAAACCATCTTCTCCTTAATAATTATGATCTGAAAAAAATCAGCGTCAAATTGCAAAATTTTTTTAATGTAATGTAGAGAATGTCGATGTGTGTGTAGAAAAATTTTAATGATTTGATTTATAGGAAATTTTCAGATTAAAGTTAGATCGTAAAAAAATATTTTAGAAAAGCCAGGGGCAGACATTCGAGTCTGAGCGGTTTCTGTCTCTCACAGTAGCCACCAGATAATTATGAGAGATAAGTGAAATCGAAAGGTCATTTTTTGAACTGACCGCCAAACAAAGGAAGGAACACGTGGAAAATTGGAAGAGAGAAGGGTGAACGTTTCTTAAAAACTTTCGATAACGATGACAATTTTCGAACGTTTGGAAAAACTTACCGCGCTTAAATGGTTTAATTATGGTCGTTTAATTATGGGCGCGCCAACGAATCGGTTGCTGAATGCTTGAGAGTCGTTTTATGATTCTCGTAAAAAAAATTCTCAGAGATTCTGCAAGAAATTACAGTAAATCACTTTCTGTCACGAAACATTTTCAAGCGACGTTTCATCGCAAGAGATTCGCAAGGGATTCTCCGTGGTCCGCTCGCTTGCCAGCTGATTTTTTGCTGATTTACGTCGCGGCGCGAAGATCATTCCGGCAAACTCGTCCTGAGACATCCGTCGTTTCTGTTGTCCTCCTGCGAGAGGTTGTTACACGAAGCAGAGCCAGGAGTAATAACCGTTAGACGATCCTCAACTATCTCGAAATTACTGCCCGCGCCACTTTTCTATCGTCGCCGTGGGCAACGCGGTTTCTCGCAACCCATCCTCATTTTTTCCATTAATCTCCCTTGTCCCTTCGACTGAAATTTTATGAGCTTCGAAGAGATTGTTCGCACTTTTTGCCTCGCCTCGCGCCGCTGCTCGTCCGCGCGATCACTCGATCGGCCAGGAAGTTGTAATTATCCGATACGAGGCCGAGCTCGCGGGAGATAAAGGTAATCGTGGACCACCATGTGAAAGGTGCTTCGGGAGATCGTCGAATCCCTACCTAGTTATAGTCGGCTTAGATATTCGTTCGCGATCCGCTAATAGAAACTGGCGCAACGCTCGTTAGCAGATAGAAGCAGTCATGATCGTGACTTCATCATTAAATAGCACACCGATCCCCTTATCTAAATATATAGTGGCTTTGTACTCTGGGCGTTCCGGAACCACTTTTCAATTTTACAGAGATCCCAACTACTACAATATATATTGTGATTTCTAATTTTATATTAGCTGCTATTTTTTAACACCAATATATCAATATATCAATATGTTGCGTAATTTATAAAAGGAATTAATTATTTATGGGATAACGTTAATTTTATGAAGATATCGAAAAAATATATTTTTAAAATTTTTACAGAGATATCACATTATATAAAAGTATATTTCTAGAAAAAAATTGCCGTATAACTTATATAATATTATATATAAGATATACGCCTCCTTCGCTCGCGTTTCGCGAGCTCGCACCTCAGGTTATCGCCGTGTATGCGAAAGGAAAGTGCGCGTTACATCGTGCTCGAATAATGTACAAAAAGAGGGAATTGCAGAGTATCGAGCTATCCAAAGTATACGGTTATACGTGGCGCGAATGCGGTTCGCGGTAGCAAACGGTTCGCCGCGCTGCCGCTGCTAAAGCTCGGTGTATAGGTAGGTACCTACACACCGACCTATATAGCTGATTCCGCGAATGTAATTTTCCTGACAAAGGAAAGTATAGTATTCTAAAAATGATGAAATACCGAAGTTTTTCAACACGGCATTTAAAAGGACATAACACGCGTCGTAGCGCAATATTTTTATAATTAACTGTCATATAGTAGCGAATCTTCGAATACGAAAACGATAATGAAGGCTTAAGAATTCGAACTTATTCATAGTATTTTAATATTAAATTTGTAGATTTACGCGAATTTTAATTAAAACTTATTCTTTTTTTATTGCTCGATTAATTGGTGATGATGAATAATTTCTTCGATATGTTAAGAAGCCAAAAGAAGTCTGACTTTTTACAATAAATTTAGCAAACACGTGAAAACAAAAGATTTGCCTGAAATGAAACTTAAACGATGCAAGGGGCAAAATCTCCTATCCGTTCTGTTTCTACAGAACGCTTTTCGTGTACCTGCCCGAAGCAATCTAGAAAACGGTGATCCATTCATAACCCATAGACGCCCGTGGCTAATCGTGGGTTCGTGGCGCCGCCAACCACGACGGTCATCAATTTCATGGGAAATCGCCCGTCAATTTTGTATTTTGACGTGGGTCCAGCCCAACGGGCTGTGTCATCTCTCGAAGTTCATTGATGACATTCTTGGTTCTCCTGCATATTTTACGCGTGCGCGCTAGGAAAGTTTCTTTCGCATCCCCTTGTTTTCGAAACATCTGACGAAATGCATAATCCAAGAGTTTGACAACATAATGATTATGTCTACATTGGTAGAATGCGATTTCAGAATTAATGTCTTGAACCTTGGCATATTTTATGAACACTATTTTATGAACGTGTATAGAGAGAAGAAGATGTTTTAAATTTTTTACGAATTTCTATTTTGGCATTAACTCTTTTATTCATTCGCGCGGTTTTGTAAAATTTTTCAAGGAATCTTATTCAAAAAAATGTTTATCATAATTTAATTTTTTTAGAACAAGGGCAAAAGATGATTCTAATTAATCAAAAAGTAATCAATATTCAAGAACAACGACGCATATGCATATTCAATTACATACATATTAAATATACTTGCACGTAACGTTTTATAATATTACTCATCTTTTTTTTTTTTCTCCCGGAATCTTAACGAATTTCATGGAGGAGCGATTCGCACACATGCTAGATGAAACAGAAATTGGAGGCAATTTTCGCCAATTCCGAATAATTCACGGGGCGTGGAGCAGCCTGATGCGTTTCAGATGCGGGGGAGCACGCGAATAAATAATATCAAAGTAGGAAAAGAGAAGGAGAGCGACATATGGCTCGTGTACTGATCGGAAAGCGCGATAAAGGTCTATCGAGGTTCTATCGTATTACGGGGAACTATCTCTTACGGGGCTTTTATGGAGGGGCGGAGAGAGTTTCGGGATTACGGTCCACCGCAGGATCCTCCAGGGGGATCATAGATCCGCGATACGATACATCAAGAGGGTATATAACTGCCGTATCTCCGATCCCTCCGCGATTTGACCGCTTTATCCCGAAACAAATCGGCTTTCTTTCGATTCTTTTCTATGCCTGATTTCGCGTGAAAAAAATCACGAACCAAGGCGAACCGCATAAGTTAAAGCATCATGCGCATTGGAAGAGCCATAATATATTTCATTACTTCTCGTGAAAGTTTTGGACTACTTTCTACTGTTTATATTTTAATTAATGACACATTAAAGAAATTGATCAAGAGAGTCTTTTTTTGTTAAATCGAATTCCTGATGTTCGAATTAAATTGAGAAACGCTGCTCTATATTATCAAGAAATTGATTTCGGCTCTGCCTTTTCCGGCGATTATCAAAGTACCATTCCGTGTTATCTCCGATATACCGGGCGGCTCGTATCCCACCGCTTTAGTCACCGCTTCTTGGGTGCCTCGAGCAAGGGCGAAAGAAAATGGTCGTTTCGTAAGACGGGTGCCAGGCGTGCATCAGGCATCGCGAGTATTAAACGGCCGCTTCGCG